>NC_067401.1:22750269-22910269 GCF_016432865.1 Antechinus flavipes
AGGAACATTAAACAAAATTCAGAGGGTTCGGGGGAGTGGAAAGCATATCCTGGGATCAAATCTGGCCTCAGACACTTTACTAGCTTTAGAAAACTGCTTAATCTCTCTGGCCTCAGTTTCTCCATCTGTAAAATAAGGCATTTAAATTGGATGACCCCTGGAGTCTCTTCCAGCTCTGAATCTTATTACTAATTAAATCACTATGAGGAAAATGAAAAAGCCTGAGACAGTTTCTGGGTAATTAATAATCATTTATTAATTAGGCTAGCCAGCAACCAATAAATTGATGGTCAGTGGTTTCTCTAGGTAACCAAACAAGAAGAGCTGGGTCTTAAAGGGGAAACAATAAAAAAAAAAAAGCTAGATCCCAATTTAATAACTGATTATTAATATAATCGTATAATAGTAATTATTTTTAGTTATGACTATGCCCTTGGGCAATCAAGCAATCGACATGTATCATCATCATCATTAAATTTTATTACTTATAATTTATCAAACATATCATTATTAATAACAATGCTAGCATTTATGTAGAGCTTTAAGATTAAAAAATATTAACAATCCTGGGAGGTAATTGCTATTATTATCTCCATTTTACAAATGAGGAAACTGAGGAGGTCTGAAGGTCTTTGCTCAAGATGACATAGTGAGTGTTTCAGACTGGATTTGGACTCAGGTGTTCCTGACTCTTAGTCCCATGTTCTATCCACTAAATCATCCAGCTTCCTATTCATTATCTAGTATGTGTCAGATACTTGGATAGATGCTGGAGATGCAGAACCAAGAATGAAACAGGACCTACCCTCAGGGAGCTTCCACTCCATCGGAGGAGAAGGCTCCATCTCTGAGTTCATTAAAATTTATTTTTGTTTGTCCTTCATCCAGGAAGGTGAACATGCTGTCAGGGAGGAGATATCATGACAGGCAAGTGAATCAGATGAAAGTAAGGGAGAGCTGCGCAAAGTCACCGGCCTCAGTTTCTCCTCCAGAGTCACCTGGGTTCAGTGGCTAGATAGAAATCAGGATGACTGGAGATGGCCCTCCTCATAAAAAATAAAGTAACTGAGAAGAGAATTAAGTACTAGAAGCTGGTGGGGGAAGGAAATCAAGGAAGACTTCATGTAGGAAACTAAAGATTCCAGGAAACAAGAGTTGAAAGGGGAATAATCAATGCAAATGGTTGGAAAATGGATGGAGGCAAGGGATGATGCAGACAGATACTAAGACTTTGAGAACATCCTCTATAAAAGAAAGTAAGGAAAGTAGGTTGGAGCCAGTTTTTGAAGGCAGGTTGGTTCCCCTCTGCTTCCTCATCCACAAAACAAAGGAGTTGGGGGAAAGGTCAGGGAGAAAGAGGGGAAAAATTGGAACAGAAGGTTTTGCAAGGGTCAATGTTGAAAAATTCCCCATGCAGATGTTTTGTAAATAAAAAGCTATAATAAATAAATAAATAAATAAATAAACCAATAAATGTATAAATAAACATATAAACAAACAAAGAAATAAAAACAAAGGAGTTGGTTTATCAGAGTTGCTTAACCATTTTTGAGTGTGTCAGGGATCCCTTTGGGAACCTCATCACAGTTTTCAATGCATAAAATAAAATACCGATTAGATCAAAAATTTTCAAAAACAAGTTCGCAGACTCCAGGAGGTTAAAGACTCATGAGCTATATGACCTCTGAGATCCTTGTCATGATTTAATCCCATGAAAATTAAAGTGGAACCACACAAAAAGGGGCAAGACCACAAACCATCCGATTCAGAGAATACTGCAAAGCTCTCCAGGTTATGTTCAGAAAGGAGAGAAAAGGGATGTGGGTAATTGGACGCCTGGAATGCCAGTTCTCCATTCCAAACTCTACCCCTTCCTGAGTCTTGGCTCGAGCCACACTCTGGAAGCGGGGCCAACATGGCACCCGCACTTTCCCATCCATGATCTGCAAGAATAACAATGATGCTACTATTCATAGTAATAGACCACCTAATGTTTGCAGAGAATCTGCTACTTTCCACATATGGCTATCTCATTATTTGATCATTTTGTGATTGCTGTCGTTCAGTCATTTCACTTTGTGTCCAACTCTCTGTGACCCCATTTGGAGTTTTCTTGGCAGAGATACTAGAGTGACTTTTCATTTCCTTCTCCAGTTCATTTTACAGATAAGGAAACTGAGGCAGAAAGGGTTCAATGACTCTATCCACTGTACGCCCTTTATCTGATCCTGGGACTGCCAATTCAGAGCTGACAGGGACCTTGAAGATCATGGACCCAAGTCATTTATAGATTAGAAGAGTGGAAAAAGAGAAGGGAGGGCACAGTGTAAAGGAAGAAGGCATGGAAAGGTGTTTGCACAAGGATCCCCAGCATTAACACAAATGCCTGGATTAGAACCCAGGTTCTAAGACTCCAAATCCAGAGGCTCTTTTCACTTTACCGTGCTCCTTCTTAGCAACCCAGGGAGGTAGGCGGAATTAAGTTATTTTTATACCTACATGACAGATGAAACTGAGGCTCATGGAGGCTAGATGCTTCAGTCAGGGTCACACAGAAATTTAAGGGCAAAACCAGGACTAAAACATTCTGCTGGAAGGGAATCACTAACATTTTGAAGGAACAGAGAGGAAGGGTAGGGAATTTTATATAGCACCTACTATGTGCCAAGCACCGTGCTAAGCACCTTATAAATATTATATATAACTATTATCTTCTTAGATCTTCACAAGCCTGTGTGGCAGGTGCTGTTATGTTACAAGTAAGGAAACTGAGGTAAACAGAAATTAAGTGATACAGAGCTAGGAAGACTCTGAAGTCTTTCTAACTCCAGCACTCTTATCTACTGAGCCACCCAGATCCTTGATGATTCAAAGCAGATTATTCTTTTTTCTCTATGTGCTATGCCTAAATGCTTCTTAAATGCTTGATGGATTAAATGATTTTAAATGAGCTGGAGGAAGAAATGGCAAACCATGCCAGTATCTTTGCTAGGAAAATCACAAACCGAGTCATGACTGAGCAACAACTACAGAACAACAACAATTCTCCCTTCAAATCTAGATCCTCTTGTTTGTAACTTCCAGTGCTCCTACTTTGACCCCCTGGGCTCAAGCAAAACATGTTTCCTCCATCTTCAAAGACTTGAAGACCTTTTCCCTTGGGTTTTCTGTTCTCCAGGGTAAACATCCCTAATTTCTTTGAGCCATCCTTATCTGGCATCATCTCACAGCTCTTGGGGAGTCTCATCACAAGCTCCTTCGTGCCAAATTTCTGTGGTTTGGTAATGAACAATGAGTTTTGTATTTGTCTTGCCCACCATCACTGCATCTTTTGCTCAGCCTATGACTGGGTCACCATCGGGAAGGATGCTGAGAGCATTAAGTGTTTATCTTCTCTCTCCTGCCACCTGGTTGTTGATAAAGCTGAGAAGGAACAAAAGTGATGTATGAGTTTGTTCTTGGAGAGCCATCGTGTGCCTTCCCCACTCATCAGTGCTACTGTATTCATCCTTCCTAAGTGACTTGTAACCATCAGAAACATAAGCTCTGAGTCACATTCCCTTATGAAGACAAATGTGTTATATCATGAGTGGGCAGGGCACTAGGAGCAGAAAAATATATATTATAATAAAAAAGCTTCACTGGAGGCTCCACTTCCCTTAGAAGGCTTTATACCAAGAGTACCCACAGACTGTTTAATAATATCAGAGAACTGATGTGCACCACAAGTCAAGCTGAAGGAGTTAATCTCTCTCTCTCTCTCTCTCTCTCTCTCTCTCTCTCTCTCTCTCTCTCTCTCTCTCACACACACACACACACACACACACACACACACACACACACACGATATGTGCAAAGGAGATGGGAAAATTATAGAATCACAGAATCTCAGTATGAGAAGAGACTTGAAGAGCCATCTCTGAAAAGGAATTCTCACCATAGCATCCGTAACAAGATGTCACCCAGCATTTGCACAAGTCCTTTCAGGATGGGGAAGTTATCACTTCCTGAGGCAGACCTTGCCATTTCTTAATTGTTGGGAAGCTTTTCTTTATCTCAAGGCTAGATTTCTCTCTTTTTAACTGCCACCCATTGCTCCTGGGCAGGACCATCTAATCCTTTTTCCACATGAAAATCTTGTCATTATTTGAAAGCAGTGATCATAAGCCTTCCTCATCCCTTCTCTTCTCTTTTTTTTCCCATCCCTTCTTTTCTCCAGGCTGCACCTCCTCTTATATGCTGAAGAACGACCAATTTTCCATCAGCATTCTGGTTATCACTGATTCCAGGGTCTGTGTGGTTTGTGTCCCTTCAGTCTTTTCAGGAATAAGAAAGTGATCCTCTCTCGGATCTCTGCCCTTGTCAGACAGTATCTGGACAGTTTGGTCAGTTTTAGGTTCCATAATTTAGGAATGAAACTGACAAGTTGAAGAGCACTCAGGCTCCAATTCAAGATAATGAAGATGGACAGAAGGAATTGGGTATGTTTTGTTTGGAGAAGAGAAGACCCAGAAGAAATATAAATACTATCTTCAAGTCTCCAACATTTAACATAGTCTTTGGTACATAAACATTTGTCAATCAATTGATTCAAAATTTGGAAAGTCTGTCATGTTTATTCTGCTGGCTTCATAGTTAGAATAAAGAGCAATGGGTTTAAAGCTCTAAAAATAGAAGTGGATGCCTTGGAAAGGAGTTAGTTCTTCATCACTATAGGTTTTCAAGCAAAATCTGGACATCCCCTTGTTAGATTCCAACAAGAAACAATTCTTGTGCAGGCATGGGTTGGACAAAATGACTTATCAATAGAGCATTGGATCTAAAATCAGGAAGACATGAGTTCAAATCAACCCTCAGACTGTTACTAGCTGTTTGACTCTGGACAAGTCACTTAAACATTGCCTGCCTCAGTTTCTTCATCTGTAAAATGAGGATTAAAATAGCTCCTACTCATAGAGTTGCAATGATGACCAAATGAAACCCTAGTTGTAAAGTATTTAGGACATAGAAGATACTATATAAATGCCAGACAATTATATTACTATTCTTATTATCATTATTATTATTATTATCTCTGAGTTCCCTTCTTCCTCTGACATTCTGTGACTCCAAATCTAGCATACTATCCATTTGCCATGCTGTCTCTCCAAAATAGTCCCTACCTTTAAGAAGTTTACATTCAACTGGGTAAAAGAATATGTACATTGAAAAATAAATGCCATAAATGCCCAAAAAAACTTTGCAGGAGAAGGGAAGCCTCAAGATGGACTTCTAGAGAACCTAACAGTTGACCATGACTTTGAAAGAAGCTAGAAGAAAAAAGAAAACCTATGGATACACAAAGAGCTCATTGGTCAAACTGAATTTTTAAAATACCCTCCTGGAAGATTCAAAATAAAAGACAGATAATGAAAGATAAATACAAAAGAGTATCGTCATCCCACAAGAAGAGTCAAAAATTATAGAACTAAGAATGAATTAAGATTGGCAGGTGAATCAGAAAATGACAAAATGGACTTTTCACAATGTTGGAGACAAAAGGAAGATCAACAAAAGACAGAACTAGGACCTGAGATGGACAAGAGAATGATAATGGACATCCAAAAGAAGGAAGAACTACTCGGCTCACTTTGCTGCTATTTTCTCTGCCAAGAGGAATGATCTTCAGACTGATAAGGATAAGCCAAAAATAACTAACAGAGAGAAAAGGAAAAGAGACTAATTATCTTCAATGAATTTTCAAGCCACCAAGCCTAGGAGAACATAGAGTACCTAAAAACTATCAGATGAAAATCTATAGGCAACCGAGTCAAATCTATAAGAATTCAAGTTATTTCTCAATTGATAAATGATCAAAGGATGTGAACAGGAAGTTTTCAGATGATGAAAAAGCTATCTATAGTCAGATGGAAAAGTGCTCAGTCTAAATGACTTTTGGTTACAGAAATGCAAATTAAAGCATCTTTCAGGCACTACTTAATATCTATCAGATTGGTTAATATGACAAAAAGGGTGAAGAAGATGTCAGAAAACTGGATTACTAGTACTTCACTAACACTTGACTAGTTGGGGAAGTTGTAAACTAATCCATTCAATCATTCTAGAGAGCAATTTGGAACTATACTCATCAAATTGACCCAACAATACTATCACCAGGTCTTTATCCCAAAGAGATCATAAAAAAATAAAACGGACTTACATGTACAAAAAAATTATACCAGCTGTGGTGTAAAGATTCCAACAACCAGCTCTTTTTGTGGTGGCAAAAAAAAAAAAAAGGAAATTGAGGGGAAGCCCATCTTGGGGAATGACTGGTCAAGCTGGGGCATATAGATATAATGGAATGCTATTGTGAAATAAGAAATGATAAGTAGGCAAATTTCAGAAAAATCTACCTGGAAAGGCTGGGAATCTACTGGAAATACTTATATGAACTAATGCAAAGAAAAAAAACAGAACCAGTAACAGCAGCTTCGTGTGATTAACTATGAATAACTTAGCTTTTCTCAGTAATGAGAAGACAATCAATATAATATAATCAATGACAATTTCAAAGGATTCATAATGGAAAATGCTATCCATATCCAGAGAAACAATTGATGGACTCTGAATGCAGATCAAAGCATACTATTTTCACTTTCTCAAGTTTTTTCAAGTTTTTTTTTTCCTTTTGGTTTCTCTTCTTTCACAACTATGACTAATATGGAAATGTGTTTTACATGATTGCACATATATAACCTATATCAAATTGCTTACCATTTTAGAAAGAGGGGAGTGGAGGGAAGAAGAGAGGAAAAATTTGGAACTCAAAATTTTATAAAAATGAATGCTAAAAATTATCTATAATTGGAAAAAATCTATTAAAAAACTACCAGATGAGATTGCTAAGTGATAGTGATTTTTAAAGATGTTGGAGAATATAAGAGGTGCTAATAAGCTGGATAAAGATGACTTTCATACAAATTTTTAAGGAAGAGAAAGAGAGAAAGAGAAAGAGAGAAAGAAAGAGAGAGAGAGAGAAAGAGAGAGAGAGAGAGAGAGAGAGAGAGAGAGAGAGAGAGAGAGAGAGAGAGAAAGGAGGGCATAGTCTATGCACAAAAGTCACTGAGTTTGATTTTGACTCCTGGCAAAAAGTCTACAACATAATATTAAGGAATATTTGTGAACAACTAGAAAAAGAAACAATGATCACTCAGAACCAGCATGGTCTTTTCCATAGAAGACTAATTATATTCATTTTTGATAAAGTCATTTGAGTGATAAATGATAGAAATACTATAGAAAGAATATCTCTAGATTTTTAGAAAAGTATGACAAAGATTTCGATACCCTACTTGTAGATAAGATAGACAAGCAACACAATATCTTATAGCTAGTTAGATTTGGAACCAGTTGAATAAGCAGACTGAAAGGGGAGTTATTACAGGGATGATGTCAACTTGAAAAGGGATGTCTAGTAAAGCATCCCAATAAATTTTGTATTTATTTGTTCTTGGGTTATTGAATATTTTTATCAATGACTTTGATGAAGGATAGATATAGCAGTGTTCCAGTAAATAATTGATTCCCATCTCTGCAAAGCCCTCATAAGTTGGTCTCCTCCTACCTTTCCAGTCTTCTTGCACTTTATTCCCCAATATGTGGTCTTTCCATCTGGTAACACTAGTCTCTTGGTTGTTCCATGAACAAGATCCTCCAACTTTTAACTCTGGCTGTCCCCTCACAAGACCCCTCATGCTCCTTCTTTTGCTCTGTCTACTAACCTTCCTGGATCCCCTTAAGTCTCAACTAAAATCCCATTTTTTACTGGAAGCTTTCCCCAACTCCTCTAAATTCTACTGCCCTCCCTCTATTAATTGTTCCCCATTTATCTTCTGTATACAAAGCTTTGTATATATTTGTCTCCTTGTTGTTTCTCCAATTAGACTGTAAGCTCCTGGAGGACAAGGATGGTCTTTTGTCTCTTTTTGTATCTCCAATGCTCCAGTCCAACTTTTTGTGACCCAATGGACCATAGCGTTACCAGCTCCTATCATCCACTATCTCTCAAAGGCACTCAATAAATATTTGTTGATTGTTCTATATTATGACCACTTTCTGGACAATCAACAAAACAATAAATTAAATCTTAATTTGTAACAGCTTTGCACTGATGCTCTGACATACATGGACTCTACCTCTACCTCTCTTTAGCCTCAATTGTTTTCTTTGAAATTCTACAAAAGTGACGCCTTCTACACGAAGCCTTTCCTAACGTCACCCTCTCCATGTGCTAGTTCTGTCTCTTTTTTATATTTACTTATTTATATACATGTATTCTCCCCTAGTGGAACATAAGTTCCTTGAGGGCAAGGTCTATTTTGGTTTCTCTATATTTCTAGCATCTGGCAGACTGCCTGGCACAAAATTGGCACTTAATGCTCACTAATTAAGTGAGTGTTATAGAGGATACCAAAGTCTATAAGACATGGATTAGCTCTGAGTTTATAAGTAAATTGGGAAGATAACATATGTGAGGAGAAGGGACTTGATCAGGGAGATCCTGATCAATATGATGAATTCCACAAATTAGCTTGGGCCTACAGGTGGCAGGCAGTACCCATGGTGATAGACCCATGCTCTGGTATAATGTTGACAAGACACAGAAAATTCTGCTAATTAGTTCCTAGTGCCTAGAGCTATCTCCAAGATGATAGTAACAGAGTCAGGGGGCCTGACTTTTTTCAAGAGACCTGACTTTTCTCTATAGATGGCTGCAGAAGTAGCTTTCTGGGAAATACCGGAGACATATTCTTCCTTCTTTAGCCATTTGATCCATATCTCATGCCCTTGCCCATGATGGTATATCATTTATTTTTTAAATATTCTTATTTCATTAATATTTCCCAATGACATGCAAAAATGTTTTTAATATTTTTTTTAATTTTGAATTTCAAATTCTCTCCCTCCCTCCCTTCTCCTACACCTTGAAAATTGTCCTTGTCATTTCCTGTGCCATGAAATGCTTTGAATTTCTGTGTACATGTCTATTTGCTTGTGTGCTTTGCCTGCATTGAAGCTCTAGAATGAAATGCAGCAGTAACTCTAGGCAAGTTACTTAACATCGTTGAGGTTCAGTTTCTCCTCAGTCAAAAAAAAGGCTCAGTAACTTCTAAAGTACTGGTACCTTCCAGCTTAGACCCTGTGATCCCCTGAAGGACTTGGAAGAGGAGGCAGAGAGGAGGATGGGGGTATCTTTTCCTCCCTATAATGGAAGCTCATCCAAAAAGTGAGCCAGAGCCTTCATTTATAGCAAAAGGTTCTTCTTAATAATACTTGATTAAATAAAAAAAAATTTAATTTTATAGTATCAAAATTAGTATTGTATATTTAGAGGGAAAGAACATCAGAGTATATAGTCCATTGTATAGGAAATGAAGGCACAGAGAAGTAATAATAAATAACAGCCAACATTTTAAGGTTTACAAAGCATATTTTTATATATTATCTCATTTGATCCTTGTAACACTTCTGAGGGAGGGGCTATTATTATCCTTGTTTTATTGATGAGGAAACTGAAGCAGAGAAAAGAGAAATGATTTGTTCAGTCATACAGGTATTTACTGAGAAGGAATAATAGCATTTGAATCCAGATCCTCTGATGCTAAAGGCAGTGCCTTTTCTGATGTTCTAGACAGGGATCCTCAAACTTTTTAAATAGGGAGCCAGATCACTCTCCCTCAGACTGTTGGAGGGCCGGACTATAGTAAAAACAAAAACTTTGTTTTGTGAGCCTTTAAATAAAGAAACTTCATAGCCCTGGGTAAGGGGGATAAATGTCCTCAGCTGCCGCATCTGGCCCATAGGCCGTAGTTTGAGGACCCCTGTAGAAGAACCACTGCTTTCTGATGGGATGGTTTATAAGGAAATGGGATGGGGAAGAAGTGGGGTGCTGCCTGAAAGGATGACCACATGATCATTTCCCCATCTCCATCATGTCTGGATTTAAATAATCACTGTGGAGTGGTGAGAAATGGCTGGGAGCTTTTAGTATGGCAGTTGCAGCATCTTAAAGGGATCCTCGGGCAATACTGAGTGAGATGTATCACTATTTCCCCAAAAGCAGACAATGGTTTCTAAAATGAAAACTTTCTCTTTTTCAAATAAAGCAGCTTGCTGCTTATAAGCAGTTTCCCCTGGCATTAGGGGACAGGCAACCACTATACATCTGCAGGTGCTTCTGATAAAGGAAGCAAGAGAGGAGAAATAAAGAGAGAAGGAGGAAATTGAGAGAGAGGAGGAAAAAGCGAAAGATGGAAAGGATGAAAAAGGGATGGAGAGAAGAAGAAGAGGAGATAAGAACTGAAAAGAAAGGGAAAAGAAGAGAAGAATTGAGAAGAGATAAAGGAAGCCAGACAATAAGAGAAAGGGAGGACAGGGGGAATGAAGAGAGCAAGAGGAATAGACAGTACAGAAAAAGATAGAGGAGAAGAAAAAAGAGGAAAAGAAAGAGGAGAAAGAAAAAAGGAAGAGAGAACAAAAAGAAAACTAAAAGAAAAACAGGAAAAGGAGGGGAAAAGAAAAACAGGAAGGAAAAGGAAGAAGAGGGGACAATGTAGCCTAATAAAAAGAATGTTGGACGTAATTTTAAAATTACAAGTATAAAAAATGTATAGAATTGCCAGGAAATAAAAAATGTCCCAATGTTTATTCATGAATTTTATAGGTATACTACTATTTATTCACTCACTCTGTATGCACATAGAGTGTTTCTACTTAGGGTCCTAATCCTTTCATCATTTAAAGCTTACATCTAAGTAACTAAATGTCGATAGAAAAATGTCAATGTTTTCATATCCTGGCTTTACTATTAGCCTGTGGGTGGTTCTGCCAGCTTCAAGTCTCTCCCCATCACTCCCTCTTCCAGTCAGCCAGTAAAATGATTTGCCTAAAACCCAGGTCTGGCCTTGCACCCCTTCCTCCCAGTAACTAAGCTTAGTGGTTCCGTATCCCCCCTGGAGCAAACATCAAATACTCCATTTGGTATTCAGAGCCCTTCATAACTTGTAATCTCCAGACTTCTGATATTTGGTTCTTCGATCCATACTCTTCAATCAAGTGACATTGTCTCCTGGTTGTTCCATCAGCAAGACACAATTTCCCTTCAAGTATTTTTTCTGTCTCCCATGCCTTAAATTCCCTTTCTACTCTATTCTACCTTAGTAACTCCCCGGCTACAGCAAAAATCCCTCCTTCTAAAGGAAGCCCCTCTTAATTCTAGGGTTTTCCTTTTTTTAAATCATTTCCTACTTGTCCTGTATCTTTGCATGTAATTATATGTCCGTGGTCTCCTTCATTAGATTGTTAGCTCTTTAAGGGAAGGATTGTTTTTAGCTTCTTTTTGTGTCCCCAGTGCTTTACACAGTGCCTGGCACATAAAAGGTGCTCAATAAATGATTACTTATTGATTGACTAATGTATGAAATTATCTGGATTTAGAATCAGAGACTTGGATTCTAATCATGACTGGCTGTGTGTTTCTAGCAATCTTAGCAAGTCTCAACTTCTCTGGGTTTCATTTATTAATCTATCAAATGACAGGTTTTGATACTAGAACTTCCAAAATTTCTTCTGGCTCTAAGTTACAAGTCTATAAAAAAAGAGAGGAATGAGAAAGGAGAGAGAGAGGAAGAATGAGAGAAGGGTGGGTCTGAAAAAGAGAGAAAGAAGGAGAAAGAAAAAGCTACAGAGAAAGGGGGAAACAGTTTAAAAAGGGAATGTGGAAAAGAGAAGTATATAAACTTGCCTTCCAATTCAGCTGCCTTCCCTCAAAATGAGAGAGGAAATAGGAAATAAAACCGCTATTAAGAGCTAATTTCTCTCCTGCACTCATCTCCTGTGCGCACTTGTACCAAAGGATGGTGGTGATTCCAAGTGCCATAGATCAAACTTTATGCTCCCGTACCTTCCACCATCTGTGCCTGCAAATTTCGCCATCTCATCTTAAGCAACTGGCCCCTTGGTGGAGACATCGGATGGGATGGAGGTGGTCCTAAGAGGACTCCAAATACCCGGCCCTTCCACCTGCCCTCCCCAGCAACAACAGCAGCGCAGCTCAAACTGGAAATAAACCTCTTCATTAGCGGCCCAGATGGTCTCCTTAAGCTCTCCTAATTTCCTGGCAGGTGACCACGACTTTAATGTCATCTCTTTGCAAGTCTATTCTACAGGGACAGCCATAAAGTTGTGTGTCTGTATATTTCCATAATGGCCCAAACAATAGAGGAGGGTGGCGGGGAGCCAGGGAGAATAGGTCTTTACAACAAAAGGCAGCTGATGGCTTTGGAAGGGGGTTTGATTCCTAAGCAAAAGCCCAGTTCCTGAATGCGGGCAAAGTGGCAACAGAAAGTCATCAGCAGGAGAGTCTTTTTTCCCATCTGGCTATGGCCAATGGAACCCCCATCTGGAAGACCTGGCTGTTAGTGGGATGGGGATCTCAGGTCCCAAACTAGGGCTCAGCTTATAGATTTGTTTTTGTTCGACTTTCTGTAAGAAGCGAGAGGAGATGCTATTAAAGGAGGTAAGACAGTTTAATAGAAAGAGCAGCACCTCTGGATTCAGAGGTTGTTTTTGACTCTTTGTGGCCCCATTTGGGGATTTCTTGACAGAAATACTCCAGTGGTTTCCCATTTCCTTTTCCAGCTCATTTTACTAATGAGGAAACTGAGGCAATGAGGGTTAAGTGACTTGCCCAGGGTCACACACTAGTAACTGTCTGAAACCGTATTTGAACTCAGATCTTTTTAATTCTAAGCACTACCTAGCTTCGCCTGGCAACAAAGAACCTAGATTTAAATCCTACTTCTAGAGCTAACTACCTATAAGAACTTAGATAAGTAACTGAGCCTTCCTGGGCCTCAGTCTCCTCATCTGTAAAATTAAAAAGTTAGCTAAATGCCCTTTAAGGTTCTTTCTAGCTCCAGATCTCTCATTCTCCCCTCAGAAGATCGCTTCCCTGTAAAGAACTCCCCAGAAACATCATAAATCTTTATGGATCTAGTAGAACAGTGGAGATAATATTTCATTCTACAATTTCCAAGTACTTTCAAATTTGGAGACGCTCTCCCTTTAAAACCAAAACTGAGTCTAATACCTGAAGGCCCCAAAGTGTTCCAGGAGAATTATTTTGCTGGAGTAGTGCTAGGGCCAATTCATGAAGAGGAGAAGACCCCAGCCTTGGGCATATCAACACTTGATATATTCCATCGACAAAAGGACCACGGTTCACAAACTGGCGGTACAGATGAGATAGAGCAGCGTTATTATGAGCTATAGCAAGATTGAGGTGGAATCTGTTTGATCGATAACTTTCTCCTGTGAGCCAAGGGAGTTCTGACAACAATCACCCAAGATACGCAGGGCTGGAAATGGGGAAAATGGAAGGCAATAAGAGCAGGTCTTAGGGTGAGGCAGGGGCTTATTGATGTATAGTCAACTACAGGAGAGTACAGAACAGCCACTTTGTTTTGCTCTAAAATCAGCAAAGCAGAAGAACGCAAAGGTCTAAGTACCGGGAGGTTGGATTTGACCCCTCATTCTACAATGAGTTATTCATGTCAAAAGAGGGAAAATATAGGGCCCTTCTCTCTTACCCCTCCACGAATAATAATAATAGCACAACTGCCAATCTGCCCACACCCACCACTCCAGTAATTCTGTAGCTCATTGACAAATGGAACTAAATGCAGTCCCTCCAAGAGCTAAGGACAATGGCCCCAATATTTGCTGTCCAGACATTGGGGGAGAATAGAGTTACTAAAATGACTGATTTCTTGCAAAGCCAAGAGAGAATCTCATTCCTAGCACCAAAGAGTGCTACCCAATTCAAGATTGTAGTATTTGGGGGCAGCTAGATGGGGTGGTGGATAGAGCACTAGCCTGAAGTCAGGAGGACCTGAGTTCAAATCTGGCCTCAAATCTGGCCTTAACACTTCCCTGGGCAAGTCGCTTAACTCTGATTATAAAAAAAAAAAAAGTAATATTCTTTTATTTTGCCTTTGATTAGGGTAAGCCATTTCCCCCCTCCCCTCCATCCACCTCTCCCTTCATCGTCACCACAACTCCCGGGGAAGGAAGATTGGTTTGCACTCAGGCTTTTGTCTCAGATACCAAAGACAAGGCCAGTTTGTGAACTGAATTTCTCAAGTGCAAATGGAAATTCAGAAAGTAAAGACTGGCCTAGGTTATGAAACTGGATTTCTTTGAGAAGGAATGGAGATTCAACCTGGGACTGTTGGGATTAATAAGGGAACAAGATTCAGGAATAACTGACCATTTGTTTGACTCAAACTCCTTTCTCAAACTTTTGGCCTTTTACAGAATTCTCCACTTCTACCTCTGTTGTCACAAACTCGATCTTCCATACCCTCAGCCTTGACTTACCCATGATGGAAAGATGGGTTCAGACAAAGGTAGCTTTATGGCAACAGAAAACCCCTCTAGAGAATCTGAATAGAGAATTTGGTTTTCCTCTATAAATGGTACCAGGAGTACTCCTACCATACCACTACCACCCCTTCCACTGGCCCTACTCTACTACAACCGCCATCTTACCACCACTACCCCTGCTACCACCATTTCCACTGTCACTACTCCTGCTACTACTTACTCACTACTGCTGCTGCTGTTATTGTTCTAACAGGATTCTGAATAGCATTTGGTAGAGAACATTTCCCACCTCCTTGCATGGAAAAAATAAATCACAGGTCAAGCAAAAATCATAATAATAATAACTCGGTAGAGAAAATTTCCTACCTCCTTGCATGGAAAAAATAAATCACAAGGCAAGTTAAAATAATAATAATAATAACTCTATATAAATGCCACTTATTATAAACTTTACAAAAGGTTTTCCTCACAATCTTGTACTTAGTCAAAACTGTGGACCACAGAATTTCCTTGACAAAAAGAAGGGGCCTTCAGCTTAGAAAGGAGACAAAGGAATAGCATAGCTGCCTTCAAGGTTCTTAAGGATTGTCCCATGGAAGAGGGTTAGATTGTTCCTACTTGACTTCAGATGAAAAAAACAGGCAAATTGAGCCTTGGTAACAGAAATAATAAATAGAGTTTTAAATTTTTACCAAAAATCGAATGGATAGCCTTGGAAAACAGTGGACTTGCATTCCCTGGAGGCCTTCACGCAGAGATCTCCTGACCACTTGGGAGGTACAATAGAGGGAATTATCCACTAAGTATGAATCGGGCTAGAGACCTCTGAGTTCCTCTCCATGTTTGTGAATACTAGGAAAAGTCATCATGAAAAGACTCAAGCTTTGATGTGAAAACGATCCTAAACCTCAAAAGCTATGTCGTGTCTCACTCAACTTTGCTAAACTCATTAGCCATCCCCAAGGCCAGATTGCCTTTGAGCTCAACTTCCCAAAGGACTCCTCCAAAAGGCTGGAGGCCCCCAGCCAAGGGTATTCACTACCATCCACCAACTACCACTCTAGGCAAGCAGAAGAGACTGAAAATAAAACCCAGATGGCCCAGGCTACTCGGACTCAATATGGCTCATTTCAGTGAAGAATTACCAGCAAAACCAAAAGCTCCAGCCTCCCCACCTGGTATAGACAACTGGTTCTGCTCTCTTTCAACTGTGCTAGTCCATCATGGCCAAGAGCTTAGACACCCATCATCTACTCCCCAACACAGACACATCAAACTCCTTTCCATCACCAAGTCCCAGAACAGTGGATTCTGAGTTTGCAGAAATTCCCAGTTTCTCCAGCCCCACCACAAACCCTGCCTGAAACAGTGGGGCCATTAACATGGGATGGAGTTTAGATCTTCCTGGGAAACACAAAAACAAAAATTGTTTCAAATCTTAACCAGATGGGGTTGAAGGAACCCTGCGGGCTGCAGGGATAAAGCACACAGCTAGGAAATTGGGAGAGTCAGCTCAACAAAAGACTGGGAAGACCAGCTACAGAAAGCTCAAATTGGATCTTTATCAGACCATACCGAGGAGCTACAATATTATGCAAACCCAACTCAAATCCAGAGAAATCAGAGCTCTGGCTCTACGTATCGAAAGCTGCCAACTATTCCTTCAAGCGACGGAGATTCATTCAATAAATAAATATTTTTAAGGACCTACTATGTGCTTGCTATAGCCCAGAACAAGTACTGGAGTCTTGAGGACTGAGTCTTGTCAACTAACCTCATAGTATCGGCCACCCCTTGCCCACAACATCCCCCATCCTGCATTACTAGCCCAGGGACACAGGAGTTTGTTGGGGGGATTTGCTTAAAAAACCACCAGTCATCCTTTGGAAGGGTGCCTTGGAAGCCCTAATATTTAAGGCATTCAGAGCCCAGAAAATGTTTCCCAAATAAAGCCCCATTTTTAGTATCCTTGGGACCCAAGGCCCACAAGGCCCACCTGAGCTATAGCTTTATTGGTTTTTCCCTGGAGAAAACAGGGACTGAGAGCCAGTGTCACCAAGGCCCCTCCTGCCTCCCTTCTTGGTAGATTTAGAGCTGATCAGGACCTCAAAGATTACCTTATTCAACCCCTTCATGATGAGGAAACTGAGACCATCAAGGTATATAAGTTCCAAGTGCCAGAGACAGATGACAGAGACTCCTTGTCTTTAGAGTCAATCAGTTAATAAGCATTTTAAGCACTTAGTGCCAAATGTTAGGCACAAAAAATAAGATGATCTCTTAGACCTCTGTCATTTAACTGACCTTACCGGGTATGATCCAAGGGCACGTCAGAAATGGAGAGTCAGGTTACTCAGTCAGCTATCAGGGCTAGAACCAGGACCATGCCAGGAAATAGGATGCAATAGAAAGGGAAACAAGATCAATATAAAATGTATTAGTATTAGTATTTGGCAGCAGCTAAGGAGCCATAATGCACAGGCCTGGAGTCAGGAAGTCTCATCTCCCTGAGTTCAAATCCAGCCTCAGACATTTACTAGCTGTGTGACCCTGGGCCACTCACTTTATCCTGTCTGCCTCAGTTTCCTCATCTATAAAATGAGCTGAAGAGGGAAATGACAAACCATTGCAGTATCTGTGCCAAGAAAACCCTAAGTGGGTCAAAAACAGTCAGACACTATTGAACAAGAGCATGATGGATCCAACTCCGTCATCCCCAATCAGGGCCTTCCCATCACGTCAAGGAACAAACAAAATCTCCTTAGCTTAGCATTTGAAACCCTTCACAATCCGACCCCGACCTACTTCATTATACATCATTCCCTCTAATGTACTCTACATATGACCCAGTCAAGATGGTCTGATGAGAGTTCCTCATAAACAGCCCTCCATTTCCCACCTCTGTGCTCCCCACATACAATGTTCCCCATGACCAGAACAAGCACTTTTCTCTCTATCTTTCACATCACCTAGTTTCTTTCAAGGTTCAGTTCAAATACTACCTTCCAGAGGAAGATACTCATACTCCCAGCTACTAGCAATTTCTCTTTTAAAATTGTTTTTTCCTATTTTTGGTATCCTCTCAAAACTCCCAAATCTATTTTCTTTCTCTTTTATATGTATCTATACACAGTCAGAGTCTCCTCCATCCCCATCTATCCCTTGATAGACCATAAGCTGCTTGAGGGAGGCAGTGGATAGAACAGTGGGCCTGGAATCAGAAAATTCGAATCCAACTTCTGACACCTACAAATTGTGTTATTCTAAGTCATTGAATCTTAACTGCCTCAGTTTCCCTATCTATATAATGAGGATTATAATAATATCTACCTACCAGAATTGATTTGAGATCATGTTCATAAAGTACAGTGCTCTATAAATCCTAGCTGTTTTATTACTGCTTTTGTATTTCCGAAAACTAGCATATAGTGGGTGTCTAATAAATGCTTGTTGAAGGCTTGATTAAATATGAAAGGACTCCAGTTCTGAGACATTTCATTAAGTTTTAGTCTGACTGAAGAAGCATTCCCATGGCTTAGAATAAATGGATTAATACTTTCTGAGTCTTTGTCACCTGCAAGCACATCTGGCCCAATCTATCTGCAGAGAAAGTGAGTAAAGGCAACTTTCAAAGTCCAATTTCTTACAATAGCATTCTTCCTCAAGGAGACAGGTACCAAGGACAAATGTCTACTTCCTTCCACCAATAGGACCCAAGGGTTCACAGAAAATGACCTTCTTCTGGCTATGAGAAGCAGTGTAGCACAGGGGATAGGGAGCTAGTCTCACGACCAGGGAGACTGGTCAAGTCAAGTCTCTCAATGCTCTCGAAAAATCACAAAGGAGGCCCTGGCCTGCACAGGTAGGGAGAGTTCCCCCACCTGGGAGTTCTCAGTAACAATGAGCTCACAGATCTGCTCCCCAGACTTATGAAGAGATAGTTTGTAACTCCAGAAAGGAAAAAAATGTATTTTTTTAAAAGAATCCCAGTTTTTTAAGGCCCAGTGTGGCTCAGGCACCATGTAATCTTTCCCTCATCCCCAGCCTTGCTAGGATCACAGGATGCCGGGAAGGCCTTTGAGATACACAGGCTTTATTTCCTTCCCAAGAGAGGGGAGCGCAGACATATGAGTCTCCTCTTCAGGTAGGAGTTGTGAGGATCCCCTCTTACTATAAGAATATTTTTGCCTTCTTCTGATCCTGTGTCGACAGAGCTCATGTGGGCGAGTGACTCAAAGGGGCAATGTGCCTTCAGATTTTTAGAATCAAAACCTTCTTCAGTGGGGGAGAAGGAAAACGAAGGCAAGAACTGACTTTAAAAGGAAATTCTGGCACACCGAGGCACAGGTGGGCTGGAGCACAGCACAACAGCCTCATCTGATTATTTGCTGCAGGGTTTTGCCCTCCTTTCTATTAGCTCTCATTTCCCAGGCAGCTTCTTCACAATACCTTGCATTGAGGAAGCTTATTTATCCCCATTGTACAGATATCATGCCCAAGGTCACATATAAGGGACAGGGCCAATGGCCAAATCCAGATCATCCATTTCCAAAGCTATTACTCTTTCCACCATAGCACACGGCCTCAAGGATTCACCTGGATCTCAAGGGAACAAACAGTCTGATGTTGCATAGAGCTTTAAAAATAGACAGCAGCCCACTAAAAGATTTATTAAGCATCCCAGTTCTGCACCAGCCCTCCAGTACCACCACCATCATCATCCAAAAGTACCCAATCACCTCTCCAGTACTTACATTGTGTCTGACACAGGGAGCATAAATAGACGCTTGCTTTTTGATCAAATAACTTACATGTAAGTTTAAGATTTTCAAGATCCTTTATATGTATTATCTCCTTTGATCTTCAAAAATCTTACAAGTTAAGAACTATGTGTATTTGTATACCCATTTTATAGGTAAGGAAACTGAGGCCCAGGTTGTCCCAGGAATACACAACTAGTAAATGTCCGAGGTGGCAATTGAAAGCAAGTTCTCCTAACCCCATTTTCAAGGTTCAAGCCACCAGGCCTCATTGTGAGAATTTTATAGTCATTAAATATTTACTTAATGTTATAAGACTGACTCTTTCATCAGATCATTGATCTAGACCTGAAATAAAACTCAGAGGCCATGTGGTCCGATTCCTTCACTTTACAATTGAGGAAACAGAGGCCCATGGAAGTTAAGTAACTGGTTTGAAGTTGAACAAGTAATAGGAATCAAAATCAGGATTTGAATTCATGCCCTTTGCCCCTTTCTGAGGAATCATGATATCATCAACGTGCAGGTGGGGAGTACTAGAAAACCCTGATTGCCCCCACCAGAATTTTCTTTTGTAGCTGGGACATGAAAGGAAGAGGTATAAAAGTTGGGATAGGGGAAGGGATTGAAAAAATAGGCTCAGATGAAGACAGAGATACCTTTCCCCAAAGCGGGAGAGTAAAGGGTCACTTACATGGTCCGGAGGAAAGAGAATTAGATTTGGAGTCAGTGGACGCAGGTTTAGATCCTGACTTGGCTAGTTACTTCCTATGTGACTTTGGGCAATCTGTTTAATTTCTCTAGGTCGCAGTTTTTGCAAAGGCAAAAGGAGAGGACTTTCTTATGTAAATTCTAAGGGTCCTTCCAGTTCAAAGGAGAAAAGAAAAACTAAAGGAAAGGGAAGAGAGACAAATGAGCTACCAAGATACATGAAGATGGACTGTGGGGACCACTGGGACAATAACAGGGAGAGATGGTGCCCACATTGAGGGCAGACAACAAAGGATATCAAGTGGTCAGAATTCTGTCCCTTGATGTCAGGCATACATGCAGGGCCAGCCTTAAGGATGGTTGGAATAGATGGCCTTGGAGTGCCAGGAAAGAACCACCAATTCCCAGGATTTTCCACGGCAAGGTTCTGGGGCCTGCTGTTAGTCAATAAACATTTATTAAGCAACTATTATGTGCCAGGCGCAGTACTAGGGGCACAAAGAAAGACAAAAGACAGCCCCTACCTTCAAAGATCTTCTAGTCTAATGGAAAAGACTAAAAAAAAATTATCTTTTCTAATGGAAAAGATAAATAGAAACAGAAAGCGGGGGAAGAGGAAGAAGATACCTGGTTCAAGAACATGATGATGTCTGGAAGCTTAGTGAGAAAAGGGGAGGTTGCCCTGTTTACTATTTACCAGTCTATCCCGGTCACTTCTTCAATGGAGGATTGGAAGGAACTCTCCAATCAGCACTCTCCACCCACTCCAACCAGCCTGCTAGCTAACAAATATAGCTCTTATTTCCTCATCTAGACCAGAGGCAATATTTCTTTGTATCCCCAAAATTATAGCCACAGGGATATCCCTACAGTTAGACGCTCGATAAATATTTGTTGAATGAATACATTCATGGATGGATAAATTAATGGGTACATGGATGGTTGGATTAATGAAAAAATGGATGGATGGATGGATGATTTGTTGGATGGATGAATTAATGAATAAAAGGATTGGGTAGATGAATTAATGAATGATGGAAGAATGAATTAATTAATGAATGGATAGATGGGTAACCCTTTTTAGAATTTTCTGCTCCAATTGTTTGTTCTAGCTTTAGAGCTAGGGAAAAAAAACTTTAGAAAACATACCACAGAAATCTTCATTTTGCAGATGAGAAAACCAAGATGCAAAGAGGGGGAATGCAAGGTCAACACATCAGTAGATAAAGAAATATATTTTCATAAGTGTGAGAACTCTCCCTCCAGAGATTAGACTCCTTTTAGATAAGTATTAGTAAAGTGATCTTACTCAGAGAAAGCAGCAAAGCCAGCATTTGAACCTAGATCTCTGATTCTGGGGCTCTTTCCATAGTTTCCAACTTCCCTCTGCCTAATCTGGTGTAGCCTCTCTTCACCGCCTTCCTCCTCAGTCCAACAACGGGTATGGACACGGTTAAAGGGAAAAGGTGAGTGAGAAAGACTTCTGAGGAAGCGGTCATTCATCAAGACGTGATAAATAGACCTGGATGCTCTCCAAAGGATCGGCCCTCTTTTAGTCAATCAGGGATATGTGGCTGGCTCCTTGCTTCCCCCTTTTACTACAGGTATCTCCGGATGGACCATCTGCCCCACCTCATACCACAGCTGCAGGGATGAGAACATCCATCCATTAGTAATGGCTTGGTATTCAATGGGCATCTGCTTATGTCACCATCCCCTAGCATAAGGTCACATTGGCCTCCACAGGGCACCAGCACCTGCTATGAAGGTGATATTATCTGAAAAGATACCTTCTTCTCCATCCACAAAGGAGAAACTACCTCCAGATAGTATATAACTTCCTCTTCCTGAAAATAAAAGTTTACATTCAATAGAACGCAATCTCTTTGGGCAAAGTTGCCATTCATGTCTTTGTATTCCCAGCACCTAACACAAGCTAGGCACATTTTAAAAAATCTGTACCCATGATTTAATCATTGTAGGAATCTCTCAGTTAAAAAAAAATATATCCTCTATCAACATACATCAGTAACTTTTCTGCAGCTTGGAGAGTCGGCATTATAAAGCTGAGTGACTTGCCCAGGATCACACAGCCAATCAGTGTCAGAAGCTGAGCCCTGACTGAATTCAGGATACCTTCCATCCATAGCCTGTTTCTATCACAGGATCCTAAATCTATGATCACAAGAGCCAAGGTGACCCTGAAGATCAAATCCTCTTTTTTTTTATAGATAAAACTCCTTGGGGTTAGTTGGATTGCCCAAAGTCATAGAGGGTGCAAGAGGTAGAATTTGAACTCAGGTCTTATGTGTTTAAGGCAGGGCTTTAAATTGGGATCTATGGAAGGAAGTCCATGAACCTGGATGGGGGAGGGAGAAATTATATCTTCGTTTTCATCAGTCTTTAAGTGAAATAGAACATTTTTGTCAAACGTGCATAGAGGCAACACAACATTATTCTGAGGAGTACACAGCTGTCTCCAAACAGCCAAAGGAAGCCATTATACAAATAAATTAATCACCCCTATTTTAGGTCCATGCTCTTCCTTCCTTGCCACAGTGCCTCCTTCACCTTAATCTGCCTTTCAGCCTGGCACTTAGTAGGCATTTGTTTAATAAATACTTGTTGGACTATAGGCGACAGGTAGCAGCGACTCCAAGAAGACTTGAAACAAGACTTCTCAAAGAGATTCCTAAGCAGCTCAAGGCCCTGAAACTTTAGCTTCTTCCAAAACTGAAAAAATACAGTCATCGGAGGCTGATTCAGCCCAATCTGTCTCCTAAACCTGCCCGGCCAGCACCTTCTGCCTGCTAAAGTTTGAACCCCGAAAGCACGTGTTCGGTTCTGCTCCCTCCAGACCTTTGGACACAGAATGGGGCACAGAAGGAAGCATGATCAGAACCACATCTTCATGTGTAGCCCCCCATTAATGAAAATGGCAGAAGTAATTATAATCATAACAATAACAACAATAAGCTTCCATCCTCCGAGTCGGAGAACAAATGGCCTGTCTCCAGGAGAGCGTGCAGCATTCGGCTGATGGATGAGCCGGAGAGATTTCACCCAAGGAGGTGACTCCAAAAAGCAGCCCTCGGGCAGCACGTAGGGTTTGCAGCCCTGACTAAATCCAATTAAGCAGGTCTGATGCCGGCCCCGTGGCCACCGATGGCTCTGGGGGCTGTGAGGCCGACTCCTTGCTCCTGATTCATCATCCCATGCTGTGCATGTATCACCTGTTCCCAAATGACACATTCTGGATCCTTGGGGTGTCTACTTCTGTGCACCAGGCTAGGTCACAGCCTCTACCTTATGCCGATGCAGTGCCTGCCAAGCCGGGAGGCGGGGAGCCGCCGTCTTGTTTGGAAGTTGCTGTGGCCAAGACCCAGAGAGTGGGCAAGCCCCTCTCTCCCCCCACTATGGACGGAAGAGGATGGCTCGTAGCGTAACAAAGTTAGGCCTGGGAGGGACCCCAGAAGTCACTTACTTCAATACCTTCATCGTGCAGCTGAGAAAATTGAGCCCAAGAGAGAGACTGACAGGCTTGCAGTTCTTAATATGCACCACCAATATTTCAATGATTCCATAGCAGTGTGGCAGACTGGAGAGAAACTGACCTGGAGGAGGGGTGGGAAATCTCACGTCCTTTCTCTCACTCTGTGTGACCGAAGCAAGTCATCCCCTCTTGGGGTCTAAGGGTCCACCAGCGAGCGGTGGCCTGAAGATTCCCAGCACAGAGCCTTTGTACCCGGTAAGTCCTTAATTAATAATTGTTGACTTTCCTCATCTGAACAAGAATGCTCTCCGAACTCCCTCCTGGATACTAAGATCCCAGGTGCCTAGCACAGTGCCTCAGTACACAGCTGATGCTTAATAGAAGTTTAATGAGCTGGACAAGATGGACTCTGAAGTCCCAACCAGTTTCTGAGCAAGCATCCTAGCCAGCCTGACCGGCTCCAAAATCAACCCCACTCGATGCCCTTTAAGTACACCCAAGAGACCGCCCGGTTCCCGGGCACGCCCTCAGATGTACGCCTCCCCTACAGGGTCAGAAGTCATTCCGGGACAAGGAGCTGACCCCTTCTGTCCGGATCTCAAAGCCAAGTGGAGATGGCAGAGCAGGACCTCTCATTCTGGAGGACAGACCAAGCCCAGACTTGCAGTCTCATTAGGAATGGTCAGTCCCAGGACTCAGATCCAACAGGAATCCATGGGAAGTTGGACAACGTCCCATTCCCCATTTCTCTTCTTCTGAATGTCTGGAAACTGAGGGCATCTCGAAGGACTAGCCCTAGGCAAGGATGGGACCTGATCTTCCAATCTAGCTATGCTTTGGACCTATTCCCAGCTCAGGTTTTCTACTTGCTGCTCCTCCCCCCCAGAACTACTGAGATGTCAGTCCCTCCCACCCTGCTGTTATAGTTACCAGGCCTTGCCCATCCACTGAGAAATCCTGCTCTCTCCTTACATTCTCCTGGCCTAGGCTTGAGGCCCTGCCCTTCTCCAGGATACCAGAGACATCAAGAGGGCTTGGAGGGAAATAACTTACTAGTGGCAAAAGGAAAGGGGCTAAAATAAAACAAGACAAACAACATAAAGGTATTAGAAAATCAGGAATTTTGTTCTAAGAAATCTCTACACTAGGAAATTTCTCCTAAGGTTCATTCCCACCTAACGAGTATCTCAACTAGCACAAGGCTTTCTCAGCGTACTCTCCCGACCCTACTTCCGGCCCCTCTCAGATTCAAGGCAGATATCCCTTCTGACCCTTTCTGGGGCTTCTTACTGTTTTTCATTCACAACATTTCTTTATACTGTTTGCCCCCCATGCCTAAAACACACACCCTCCACACTCCCACTCTTGATTTCTTCAAGATCCAGCCCCAGAGTCACCATCAACATGAGTCCTTTCCTAATTCCCCTCCCCAGATGCAAGTATCTTTCCCTCCCCCCCAAAAAAAATCTTTTTTTTAAATTTTTGATTGTTCAAATCATATTTTCTCCAGTTACATGTGAAAAAAATTTTTAGCATTCGTCTTAACAAGATTTTGAGTTCCAAATTTTTCTTCCTCCTTCCCTCCCCTCCCCTCCCCTCTTCCAAAGATGGTAGGCAGTTTGATATAGTTTATACATATGCTATCATGTAAAACATATTTCCATATTAATCACAGTTGTGAGAGAAGAAAATGATCAAAAGGAAAAAACTATGAGAAAGAAGAAAGAAATGAAAAAATGTTTCGATGTGCATGCAAAGTCCAGCAATTCTTTAGCTGATTATGCATAGAATTTTCCTTGTCTTGGATCATTGTATTGCTGAGAAGAGCTGAGTTGATCCAAAAAAATTTACCTTTTTTGCATATATCAATATATAATGCAATATATACTCCTCTGGTCTATATATACATATATAATATACACACACATACATATGTACATATACATCTATATATAGGCGCCCTGAGGGCAGGAACTCTTTCATTTTTGTCCCCATGTCCCAGCCCTGTACCCAATACCTGACACACAGTAATAAATACTTGTTGAACTGACTGATTGGGAGAAGACTCCATACTCTGCACGTTTGATATATATACCCTGATGAGCCTGATTTAATGAAACATCTCCTGGCTGTCTTCCCCTATTTCCCCAATCACACTGAGCTCACCATCTATAGGGCAGCCCCCATCTTTCCCCACAAGGCAGATATCCCATCCGTGGATCTCCTATTTTCATTTGACAGCATGCTAGCGTCTCATACAGAAAATGATCATAGAGACTACCTCTACCCCGGTGGAAATCACAGAAGAATATAGCCCCAATTGCCCTCCCAGATCTGGCACAGGACACCTCAGATGGTCCTCATCTTACAGATTAGGAAACTGAGACCAAGGGGAGGACAAGAACTAATTTTGCAAGATCAAAGATCCACATTGTAAACACTACAGTTCCCTCCAACTCAACTCAGTTCCCACTGCTTCAAAAACCTGAAAAACTAGTCTAAATTATTCCAAAGCTTTACAGATCCTGACCAAGAATTCCTCTTAAGGTCTTTGAATCAAACTAAGTCTCAGTCCTACCTACGCACCTTGCCCATCTTCACAGAGTCCAAAGCCCTTCACAGTCTTACAAGGATCCCTCCTACAACAAAAACTTTTTTCCATCCTCTTTTCCCCAAAAACATTTTAGCAAATGAGGCGATCAAGCAAATGTCACAGCAGCCAGCCTTCTTCTCCTTCCCCCTGCCGTCCTTCCCCATCACATGGGCTGAACTTCAGATCCCTATGCTGTTTGGCATAGCGCACCCGCCGTGGGGATAACTTTCCCCGCCCTCCCATCTGGGGAGATAACTTTGAGTCTCCTGGATCCGTGCACATGTACAACACATTAGATTAGACCATTAAACTTACCAGCATTAGGACCATCTGCAGCGATTCTAATTTCTCATCTCTAGAGCCTCGATTGAACCCTTGCCATAAAACATGGTGATGATGGTTAGGGGAAGATGATCTGGACCCAGGGTCATTTAGACTAGACTTAGATAAGCTCTCTGGTGCCCAGAGCATTCTACACAGGAGAACCCAAGTTCTAAAGCAGGGCTGCTGAACCTGGGGCACATTTTAGGTAGTTCATGAACTTGGATGGGGAAATTTTACATCCTTTCCCCCCACCGCTAATTGAAATTTAGAATTTCCTTCCATTATTTAAAAGTGTTATTCTGAAAAAGAGTCCATAGATTTTGCCAGACCACCAAAGGGATCCATGACACAAAGAAAGATAAATAACTCTTGATCTAGTTGACTCTTCCCTTATTTCCTTAGAGGAAAAACTCTCAACTCAGAAAGATAACACGGTATAGTGGGGGGAGTGTGGTTCTTTGAGTCAGGAAGACCTGAATTCAAATTCCCACGTTATATGACCACGGACAATTTATTTGAACTCTCTGGGTATCATATAAAATGAGGGGTGGAGGTTTGTGACCAACAGAACAATGGGAAATACTGCAAAATGATTATGGCCAAGTTTGACCCCAACAAAAAAAATATCTCTACCCATTTCTTTGCAGGGATAGGGAAACTAGGAGTTTAACATACTGCATGTGATGGATGTTAATTTTTTTTTAAATATTCATTGGCTTTACTAAACTCTTTGGCTCTAGTAGAGAGGGAATAAATATATCAGTAGAGGTGAGATATAAAAGAAAAAGGATATAACCAAAAAATGAAAGTGTTGAGCTGGCTAATTTTTAAGATCTCTTCCAGATCTGAATTTCTGACTTCTTGATTCTTTTAAGCTGAAGGATCCATTACTCAAAGGAAAGTATCTGGTGGGGGGTCTGAATTACCTGAACCTCTGAGGACACGGGGAGGAGAGCCCATGTAGGAGCACTGATCCTGCAAATCTTGGAGATTCTTCCCAAAAGTTTGATATTAAAGGAACTGATCAATGTGTTTCATGGTTACCATCTCACCCGTACATAGGATGTACAACCATTGCTTCCCTCTACTGCTAGCTCTGAATGTTCATGGAATCATAGGATCATGAGATCCTAGGCTTGGGAGATCTAGGTGTGGAAGGGATTTTTAAACATCATAGGATCATCATTTTAAATCTCAAAGGAATCTTAGACATCTTTTATTACAACTCCCTCATCTTATAGATGGGAAAACTGAGCCCCAAAGAGATCAAATGAATTCTCTATGGTCATGTAGATGGTAGGTGGCTGAATCAGAATTTGAATCCAGGTCATAAGATCATAAAGACCATCTTAGATCCCCATTTTACAGATGAGGACAATGACACCCAAAGGAAAAGTGACTTATTTCACACAGGTGGGAAACAGCAAAAGCTCTTTGGCTCCAAAGCCAGACTACTTTCCATTGCACACATCCAACTGCCTCCCACCAAGTCTTATAACACAGTTGGAGGCTGTTGACTTATTTTCCACTCCCATATCCACTTAGAAATGACTGTTGAGAAGCACCGGTCTTGGCCAGGAATCAAAGCAGAGGCCAGCCTCGAGCCAAGAGGCAGCCATCACCAGCATCTGACCCTCCTCTGCAGCTGGTGTACACCATAAAAGACAATTTGGAAACATGGCAGCCCACTGGACCATAAGAAGTACAAAACATGGGAGACACAGCCCCTTGAATGAGCCAGCGGCTTGTCCTTGGGGATGGAAATCATTCACCTTGATCATCATTAGCTTATTATTGAGGTGTGTTTTCTATGTGGTTATGGGTCAGCCAGACCTAAATAGGGAAGGGCCACCTGAAATTTTATTTCTGACTTTTTTATTTCCCTATTCGCCACAGCCTGACTCCAGCCATGATTCCCCACTAGGGCATCAAGAGCTGAGCCCATGCTCCTCCACCGGCCTGCCCGGGATGGTGAATCCCCCAACAGGGCATGTCACTTACCGTCCAATTCTTCCACTGAGATGTTAGCAAGCTGTTCACTGTCACTGCCTGCGGAGAGGGACCGATTCAGATAATTCCCCTTATACAACAAGCCAGCTGTCACATGATGGAACGGCATCTTCTCCCTGCTCAGAAGAGATGGGAGAAGGAAAAAAATTATCGTTTCATCCCTTTTTTAATTGTTTAAAATCTTATAAAAGTAAACTCCTTGAGGGCAGGAACAATTCCGTTTTTTTCTCTTTACATCACCACCTAAAGTAATTCTTAGTACATGCTGACACTTAATAAATGCTTGTTGACTATTGTCGCCCCCTTTAGAATGTAAGTTCTATAAGAGCAACAACGGCTCCTTTTTTGTTTCTATTTCCCCAGAACCCAGCCAGTAAATGTTTGATGACATTGATTAAAAGCATTAAAGGGATATATGATCACAGATTTAGAGTAAAGCACAGAAATGATCTGTTCCAGTCTCCTCTTCTTTCAGATGGATACAAGTAAGATGAAGGCACAGGTCATGGATTAGTGACTTGCCCAACATCATCTGGAAAAAAAAATTCAGTCCCCTTCTATTAGAGATGCCTTCCATGACATTACACCATTCTAGTCCTCTTTTTACCTCTGACCACTCTTTATTTTTTTTAATTATAGCTTTTAATTTACAAGTTATATGCATGGGTAATTTTAGAGCATTGACAATTGCCAAACCTTTTGTTGCAATTTTTCCCCTCCTTCCTCCCACCCCCTCCCCCAGATGGCAGGTTGATCAATACATGGTAAATATGTTAAAGTATAAACTAAATACAATATAAGTATACATGTCCAAACAGTTATTTTGCTGTACAAAAAGATGGGACTTTGAAATAGTGGACAATTAGCCTGTGAAGGAAATCAAAAATGCAGGCGGACAAAATAGAGGGATTGGGAATGCTATGTAATGGTTCATAGTCTGACCCCTCTTTAATCACAACCTTCAACTCATGAGTTTAGAAGGCCTCAGAGACCATCTAGTCCATCCCCCATGTAAATGATAAACCCCATTACAACAGTTCCCACATCTGACCATCACCTTTTGGCATGATGAATGTCATTAACAGTAACAATAGCCACAATAGCTAACATTAATATAGACCTTATTATGTGCCAGGCTATGTGTTAAGTGCTTTTAAAATTATCTCTAGTTGACAGATTACAGGCTGGGACCCAGAAGAACTCTCCCAATATTTGCCTCCAAACAACTTTAAATTGCCACCTCAAATCAAATCTGGAGCAGTAGAGCCAACAAAAGGTCAGAGGGAGATATTTTTTCAGCCTGTGGCATCTTAGGAGGTTTGCTGAAGAGGTCTGTAACATTGGGAGGGTGCAGATATGAAGAATAATAGGAACATCAGCAGTGGGCTTGGAGGTATCTACAAAAATGACAACAAGGACTTCAGGAACTCTCAGCCCAGAGATAAGAGATCGGCCAATTTGTCAGAAAGTACCTTTGCTGGCATTGGGTGCAGCTGGTGCTGACTGGAAACTCTATTTCCCATAAGCAGTTCTGGGTTGCAGTTCCAAGAGGTAAAGGAGCATTTATGATCAGTCACAAAGGAGCAGGGGATCTGGTCACAATTCTGTGGCCAAAAGAAATAGTACTTGCAATTATAGAAGAACAGGAGATCTTCTTGGGTAAAGACCAGAGAACAGACCATGAGAGCAGTGGCCGCACCTCTCCCAGGGTAACGCCACCTTGGAAACTTACAGGCCCCCAGAACTACCCTAAAAACAGTCGCACAAAATAAGTCTAAAGCTTAGCACAGTGCCCACCCACCCTCAGCTGAGCAGAACCCAACTTTAACATAAAAGTTCAACGTGAAGGAATAGATTGGAGAAATGAGCAAACAACAAAAAATAATTTGACCATAAAAAGCTACTACAGTGGAAAGGAGGACCAAGAAGACATAAACTTAGCAGAGGATAATATTGTGAAAATAGCTACAACGAAAGTCTCAAAGAAAATTTTAATTGAATATAAGCCCAATAAGAATTCCTGGAAGTTAAAGAAAAGTTAAGAGTAGTAGAGGAAAATTGGAGAAAGAAATAAGAATGATGCAAGAAAATGATGAAAAGAACTAATAGCTTAGTTTTTTTTAAAGAAGAAGAAATACTGAAGAAACTATCACCTTAAAAAAGTGAAAAAGAGAAATGCACTAAGAGGAGGGAGAAGGGAGAGGTAGAATGGAGCAAATTTTCTCTCATACAGGAGACATGAAAAGAAGATCTTTTATTGTAGATGGAGAAATGGGGGAAAGGCAAATGCTTGAAAATCATTTCAAGGGAATTGGTTCAGAGAGGGAAGAATATGTAATGATATAGATACACACATTTTTGTCTATGTATAGCTCTCTGTGCATATATATGTATATATACACATATACACACACATATACAAGTATACATATATATATATACATATATATATATACATATATATATATATGTATATATATTCATACACACACACAATTGAGTATAGAAATCTATCTTACCCAATAAGGAGTTAGAAGGGATAAGAGCTTTGGGAGAGGATGATAAAAGCAAGAATGGATTAGGGAAGACAGTGGTCAGAAGCAAGACAGACTTTTGGGGATAGAAAAGATAAAAATAAGAGGATTAAAAAAAAAGAAAACAGGATGAAGTGAAACTCACAGTTAGTGATGATAACTGTGAATGTAAATGGTATGAGAACAGAAGTAGATAGCAGAGCAGATTAGAAACCAGAATCCAACAATATGTTGCATGCAAGAGACATACTTAGGACAAAAAGACACGCAGGGAGTTGAAATGAAAGACTAGAGTCTATTATGCATCAGCTGAAGTGAAGACAGCCAAGATGGTAATCATGATCTTAGACAAAGCAAAAGCAAAAATAGATTTAATTCAAAGACATAATCAAGAAAACTACATTTTGCTAAAAGGTGTGATACTCAATGAAGTAAAATTTTAAAATTTACACCAAGTTCCTCTGATAAAGGCTGAATTTCTCAAATGTATTGGGAACTGAATCAAAATTGTAAAAATAAGAGCTATTCCCCAATTGATAAATGGTCCAAGGATATGAAAAGGCACTTTCAGAAGCAATCAATGCTATCTTTAGTAATATTTAAAATTCTCTAAATCACTGAGTTAGAAAAATGAAAACTCAAACAACTCTGAGGTGGTACTTTATACCTAGCAGAAATGACAAATGCTAGAGAATATGAAAGAAAATAGGTGCATTGATAAGTAGAATAGTGAACTAGATCAACCATTCTGGAGAATTACGTCCAAAGGGCTTTAAACTAGTTCTGTTCCCCAAAGAGATTTTTTTTAAAGAAAAGTATATGTATGAAAATATTTATAACAGCTCTTTTTGAGACGACCAAGAATTAGAAATTGAGGGGATGCCCATCAACTGGGAAATGATTGAATAACTTGTGACATATTATTGTGTTGGAGAACTATTGTACTACAAGAAATAATGAGGGGGTAGTTAAAAAACAAACATGGTAAAACCTGTACAAGCTAATGCAAAGTGAATAGAGAAGAACCAAAAGATTATTATCCACAATAACAACGTTTCAGTGATGATCCACTGTGAAAGACTTGCCTACGTTGATCAATACAATGATCCAAGACAATTCCAAAGAACTCATGATGAAAAGATGCCCTCCATCTCCAGAGAGAAAACTGATGAATTCTGAGTGCAAATTAAAGTAGAATTTTCTCCAATTTATTTGTTTTTTCTGAAATGGCTAAGATGTTTTGCATAATTTCACATGTATAATTGATATTATATTGTTGCCTTCTCAGTGGGTGAGGGAAGGACTGAAGGGAGGAAGAATATCCAGAAGGCAAAATTTAAAAAGGAAAGAATAGCAAAATAAATAATTTTTGGAAAAGAACAAAAATAAAATTATTGTCTCACTTAGTCTTCAACAACAACCCTGGGAGGTAGGTACCATTATGACTCACATTTTTACAGATGAGAATACTGAGACAAGCAGAGGTTAAGTAATCTGTCTAGGATCACATAGCTAATAAGTGTCTAAGGCCACATTTGAACTCGGGTGTTCCAGTACTCTATCTGCCATGTCCTCTTGATGCTCCTTCATCCTGAGGAGAGTCGGTGCCAGAGGTTTTCTCATCTTTAAATGAGAGAGATTAGAGTCTCATGTGGCTGTCTCCCATATTTAGTGCCCCATTTTCTACTGAGCCACCACGTTTCCAAATTTATTTTATAGTTCAGAGAATTAAGTGAGGTGAGATCATGGCTGCCTCATGCGATTAGACTCTCCTTTCACTCCTGGCCAAGTTCAGTACTTCTTAGAAGCCATTTCTGGATGGATTTGGTTTAGGAGAGAGGGAGTAGAATTTGGCTCTTTGTAACTGGGTGATTTCATAGCTATAAGGAACTCTTGGTAAGGAAATTCCCTCTATCAAAACAGTTCAGCAAATGTTTTTCAGAAGTCAAGTGACTCTCCTAAGATCACATAGCCCCCAGATCCAGGTCTTCCTATTTCCAAAATCAATTCTCTGCCTATTAGACCATGATCCATGAGCAATATAGTAGCTCACCTCTTGTCCCACCCCCAGCCTGGCAAAATACTCCCCAATACAGTAAAAGGAGCAAAAAGGACCTTGTGGCCGTCCTAGATCTCAAGAGTTACCCAAGGCAACAGATATTGAAATTTCAGATGAAACGAGTGACTTTGGTTTTTCCATTTTCTGGGTTTCATTCCATCTGTGCCATACCAAGAGGACGATGACAATCGTGCTATTAATAAATATTTATCACAGAACTTTGTATGGTGTGACTGGCTCAGATATACCTGTTCTCACACACACACACACACACACACACACACACACAATCACCAGGCACAGATGTGCTCTGCTCTGGCAGAATTTGATGGATTCTGCACCAAAAAGTAGCGGCTCCTCGTGATGGTACAGGATGCCCTCAGACCTCCCCAGGAGTGAGGAAATCATCCTATTAGACCAAGTTCAGCAACCTCCATAAGCCTGAGGGGCTACCCCTGGAACTACACACAGACTCACGGCCGCCACTGACAGATGCTAATAAGAGCTGACATTTCTAAAGAGGCAGAAGGCTTGCAAAGGCGCTTTGTATACATTATCTCATTTAAATCTCACAACAGGACATGGAAGTAGGTGCCCTGAGTATCATTACCTCTATTTTAAGGCTGAGGAAACTGAGGCATCAGCTGAGCATGGCAGATGAAGGGAGGAAGGAAAGGAGGAGAGAAGAAGCAATGTGGGCGTACCTCATAGTACAGTGGCTAGAATGCCACTGGGTTCAGTCTTGCCTCTGCCACTAATGAATCACAGGACTTGGAGTCTGTCCCATGGGCTCTCTGTGACTCAGTTTCTTCTTCTGTCAAATAAAAGCATTGGACTAGATGTCCCTTCCTAATTCAGATTGAGTCCAACAACGTGCCTCAATGGCATCTCCAAGTAAGGAACAGGATGCCTGAGGTCAAATCCTCCTGTTGCTGTGCTTATTACTTAAGTGATCCCAAGCAAGTCACATCACTTCCCTGGGTTTCAGTTTCCTCATCTGTAAAAGGATTAGGTGACCCTGAGATCCTTCCAGTTCTAAATCTTGAATCGATATATCCTAAGCTCCCCAAGGACAGCAATAGGGAAACAGAGGGCTAGATCTGCAGTCCAAAAAACCTTGGTTCAAATTTTGCCTCAGACACTTCCTGACTCTGGGCAAATAGTATTTTAAAATTTTTTTCTCTTCCTCCTGATAACGTGTTGGGGCTCCCTGATTTCCCCAAATCCAGCAAAAGATGGTACAATTTTCTCTGTTTTCATTACAAGGTTCCAATCCTAAGTCTGATGTGTGAGCAAGTTTTTCTTGTCTCTGGGTCCCTATTTTTTCATCTGTAAAATGAAAGGATTAAACTAGATGGTCTCTTCCAATTGGATGGTTCCCTTCCATTTCCATACAAATAATATTAAAAATAAGAATAGCGGGGCAGCTAGGTAGCCCAGTGGTTAGAACATCAGCCCTGAAGTCAAGAAATCCTGAGTTCAAATCTCATCTCAGACACTTAACACTTCCTAGCTGTGTGACCCTGGGCAAGTCACCCCAAACATTCAGGAAAAAAAAAGAATAAGAATAGTTAACATTTATATAGTGCTTACTACATACATGCTAAGAGCTTCACAATTATTTTCTCATTAGAACCTCACCACAACCCTAGGAAGTGGGAGTTATTATCTACATTTTACAGATGGGGAAACAGAGGCAGAAAGAAGTTAAGTGTCTTGCTTAAGATCAAACAGCTAATAAGTGTCTAAGGTCAAATTTGAACTCAGAACTTCCTGACTCCAAGCTCAGTGCTCTATCCACTATCACAGCTAAGATCTGTGATTAATGGTAGGTTGGCAAAAATTTAAATGAATTGCGAGAGAGAGAGAGAAAAGAAAATGTCTAGTTATCCCTTCCACATTGTAGGGGTTAAGGGAATGGCACCCTCGTAATCTGGAAAATCTGCATAAAATCTTTTGGCCTTCCCTTCACAACACAGAAGTCTATTTTTTTTCTTTTTCTTATGGGGTGTGTATGTTACCGGTTCGGGTCACACATTTCTGAGCATCTACTCTTTTCTGCTTGCCTTCACATCTCATCAAAGGCTTCCACAAAACTCCCCCCAAAAAACATCTAATTTCTTATACTGACCTACCACTTATCAAAAACCTCGCAATGTGGAAGGGAAAGCTGTATTCACAATACACAGTCACAATTTCTTCACCAATTTCTTAAGGCTCTAGACAATCAACAAAACAACAATCAAGCTCTGATGTTTTAGTATCTGCCAAGCACTGGAAATTTAACAATCAGCTCTGGTGAGCCGGTTGCGGCTGACTCCGGCACACTCCTGTCGGATCTAGAAGACTAGAGGAAAACCAGTTGACACTGAGTCAATGTTACCCGATCACTTCACCAGCATCGTGGGGTGGGAAGGATCTTTCCACCTCACAAGGAAACAAGCATATCTGCCCCTTTTTCCGTATTGCAAACACCCATCCCCCCCGTTCCCTTCACTGCCCAAAGTTTTGCACCTGTCATCAGGGATGTTTTCCACCATGACAAGAAGATTCTAGCTCAAGCCAATATGGCAGCCCGACAATAAAAAACCTGATCTCCGCTGCCCACTCCTACTTGGGAAATGCCAAGAGTTTTCTGGAGAGTGCTGAGCTCCAAGTGGCTGCCCAGTGAAATATTGCCACATCGCATCGATCGGTGAAACTTGCCCGGAATTGCATTTCCAACTAGCTTTTAATTCAGCTAACAGCAATGCGACAGAGGCGTAACTAGGGTGAGTCAATCAGGCTACTGCCAAAGGGTACCCACATGGGAGTGGGGGTAGGGGGCATTATTCCTCCCATCAGATAACTTGGAGCACTTCAGGGACTGTATCATATGGGACTGTCTTTGCTTCTTCACTTAGTCCTGAATCCTATGGCCATAGCATCCTCCATCCTTTCTCAGGTCCATTTTCCTGGCAACATCATCACTTACTGTCTTCTCCCTTTTACGCTCTTCTTCTGGATAGGGATGTGTCCCCTCCTTCAGGCAATGGGACATGGCTCACATTTCCTTTCCCAGAGTAAACTGCGCCCAGAGTAGACTGACTCCCCATTTCCATGTTCATACCCTCCTCCTCCAACATTCTGTGAATTGAAATTGTCCCCCAAATTTCTTTCAGTTCTGACTATTGTTGACATTGGACCCACACAGAAATACACCCAAGCTGGGCCTGCCTTTTCTTACTCAGAAATGGTTTATGGGTGATTCAAGAAGTTGGATCTGGGACCATTTTTTGGTTAATTAACATCAAGTCCCTTCCATTTCTAAATCTATGATCCCAGGGCCCATCATGCCAGTCTTTGAGGTCGTTTGGATTAGCGGGTGTCAGATCTTAAATCAGCAATCTTGTCATTGTTGTTTAGTCATTTTCTGCCATTTTCTTAGGGCATTTTCTGTCCGATGCTTTCTGACCCCGTTTAGGTTTTCTTGGGAAAGACACAGGAGTAATTTGCCATTTCTTTCTCTAACTCCTTTGACAGATGAGGAAAATAAGGCAAATAGGGTAAAGTGACTTTTCCAGGGTCACACAGCTAGTCAGTGTCTGAGGCCAGATTTGAACTCAGAACAATGAGTTTTCCTGATTCCTGGCCTGGAACTGTGTGCACTACGGCACCCCCTCACTATCCTGGGAGTCAGTAAGCTCTGACTTCAAACTGAGCCTCAGAAATTTACTTGTGTGATCTTAGTCACTTAATTTCTCCGTACCTTGGTTGCCCTTTCTGTAAAATGAGGAGGGTGGACTTGATGGCTTTTAAAATCCCTCCCAGCTCTAATTCTATGAGCCTCGATGTTTCCAAGGTCAAAGATAACACGGCATCTAGAACCTATGTATTTCTTGAGAACTCAAGAAGGAACTGAAAAAAATGGAGACTGTAATTAACCAAAGAAAAGGACCTAAGGCTCCTGTGTAAGCCCCAGAAAGACTAAAACTTGGAGATACTGATGGGAAGAAATGAATGAATGAGTGAATGAAGGAAGGAAGAAAGCACTTAAGTGCTTTCTATATGCAAAGTATGGTACTAAGTCTGGGGATACAAATAGAAAAGTTAATCCATTCCTGCTTCCAGTCCCTATTTTCAGGGAGCTCACACTCTGATGGGGGAGACAGCTCTTCTAGGTGATTCAAGCTTGGAATCGGATGGAAAGAGCCTGTGGCCCTGAGTGTGCCCTCAGCAAAGCACAGGGTAATGCAGCTTCTTTCAGGTCTTTTACACTGATAAGCCACATCTGCTTCTGATGCTGAAACTTTGACAATGGCAGAGACTTTTTCTGGGTTTGCAACAGCTGAGACTGCTGGGAAGTTGCAGCTGTAACACCTGCAGCGGAAGTTACCCCAAGGATTGCTTTTCTAGGTGAGACCTGGGGGGCCATGCTGGAAGCGAGACTGAAAGTGGGTGTTTGTGGGTCTGGGAGTTAGTATAGGGGTTGCTGCTGCCATCCCCAGGTCTCCTGAGCATACTTGCCTGTTGGTAGTGGTCAATGGTTGGGGTTGATAGTGGCAGGGATAGTATCCCTCCTCCCAAGAGCTGCTCCACTCCATGATGGCTATAGGGGCTAAAGCAAGACCAATGGTCAGGGCCAATAGCGTAGGGATCGGTGCCATTCAAAGCAATCCTGCACTAACTCCAGAGATCTCAAGGGAGGCGGTAGTTGATGTGATCTGACTTGACTTAATGCTGTCTCTGGATCAAGGGGTTCCCAACTGCTTCATCTAAGCTGGTTTACTGGCCCTACTGGTGAGAGCTGGCCAGCTATAGCAGTCATGAGAATGGGGGGCCCTTTTTCTACCAGGGATGCTTTCCTCCATGATGTTTGCAAGGGCCAAACCCGAAACGGGCTCAGCGTTCGAGAAGCACACTGCTGCCCTCCCTACTCTTGTTGGTCGGAACCTGGAGGAGGAAGGGAATCCTTTCTTCATAAGGTATAGAACCTTAAAGTCTCATCATTGGGAGAGCAAGACTGGGATTCTCGGGGGCGCCACTGCTCCCAGTAGCAGTTGGTCTGCAGTGACGGGAAGGTGGTGAGCCCCTAATGACAGTGACGGGGCATTTCTTAGGGCAAGAAGGCGATCGTCCTTGGTCTGACCTTCATCAAGTGTCTATTAGGTGGAATCTTCCAAAGGAAGTGGCTGGCAGGTTTATAAGCAGATATATAAATAACTACAGGATATGCCAGGTGCCATATGGAACCATTCAGATCCTGGAGGGATGCAGAGAGAAAGGAAGAGATATACAAAATCGTTTAATGTCCGGGAGCTGTGTTCACAAAATAAATTTGGTCCCAAATTAGGCCCCGAAGCCATAATGCGCCCAGAAAGGTCTCAGGTGAAAACTTGGACAGAAGGCATTCATCCATGTATCTAAAACGATGTGAGGAGGGTCTCAGGAGGCCACGTCCATCTGGCATAGCTAAGAACTGCACACTGGCGTGCGGAAGATCTCCCTTTCCTGTAGCAAAGGCCTAGAATGTCCGAGCGTCATCACTGGTCCGTTAGGAGCATTTATTTCTCCTCACTGAAACACCAAGTTAAGAAGCGCTCTAAGACCCACAAGAACAAATCCATTCATTTGCTAAGTATCAAGCGCATGTAAGGTACAAGGACAGGTTATTCTGCTGGCAATGCTAAGATGCCCAAGACACAGTTCCCACCCTCATACTGCTTATGGTCTGTCTGGGAGGTGACATGTACACAAATAACTACAACATAAGAAAAAGATCAATGAGCAGATCAAGCATCCAAATCCAAAATCAAACATTTATTAAGCACCATGTCACTCTGCCATGCTAAACACTAGGGTTCCCGAGTCAAAAAAAAAGCATCCTGGCCCATAGGAAATCTATAATTTGGCTAGGGAGATGAGAAGAGTACTCCAAAAATTACATATCAAAACAATCAAGAAATGCTTCATAGTAACTGAAACAAACTTTTATGGATGTTCAGAGGAGAGAAGGGGAAAGTGGGCAATTCCTAAATTCAATTCCAGAGCAGGGCAACATCCGAGAAAAGGAAGAACCTTGCCAGTTGGACAATTAAAGAACCACAAAAAAGTATCATGGGTTCTATGAGCAAAAGAGAGAATTGAGGAGATAGAAGGAGCCAAGACTTTTCAAAGAAAGCAGTCTTCCTCTCTTCAAAAATGAGGTGATTCAAACCAATTCCAGTTGTTCAGTCATGAAGAGAATCAGCTCCACCCAGACAGAGAATTCTGGGAAATGAGTGTGGACCACAACATAGCATTTCCATTCTTTCTGTTATTGTTTGCTTGCATTTTTCTTTTCCTTCTCAGGTTTTTTTTTCCTTTCTTTCTAGATCCAATTTTTCTTGTGCAGCAAGATAACTATATAAATACGTATACATGTATTGGATTTAACATATATTTTAACATATTTAACATGTATGGGACTCTCTGACATCTAGGGGAGAGGGTGGAGGGAAGGAGGGGAAAATTTGGAACAGAAGGTTTTACAAGGGTCAATGCTGAAAAATTACCCAACCATTATGTTTTGTAAATAAAAAGCTATAATGATAATAAGAAGAAGAAAGCAGTCTTGCCCCCTTTCTCCCTTCACTTTGGCTAAGCCCTTCAGGGAGAAATTGAGAGATCCTAGATGAGAAGTAGTGAGAAGTAGGCAGATGACCAACAAGCACAAATCAATCAGACAAAAAGCATTTAGTAAATACTAACTGTATGCACTTCAGACACAATGTGGGGCACTGGATAGAAAGCTGGCCTTGGTGTCGGAAAGATCTGGCCCCATCTCTGCCATGTTATGGCCGTGCAACCCCACGCAAAACATTAACTCGTCAGTATAATCAACAACTCTCCAAGATCACAGATTGCAGAGAAGGTGCTGACCTGAACTGGGAGAGGTAGTTTCCTCACCTGGGAGTGCCTGAGAGCTGTGAAAAGAGTGCGGTTTCTGCTGCATCCCTCTCCGCCAGATACGGCCTTGAGATAGGAAGACAGAAATTACCCAATCCCTGTCCTTAGGGAATTTATGTTCTATCAGAGGAAGCAGCATGAACAGATATTAAGTTAATTCAAAATCAATACAAGGTAATTTGAAAGGAGGCACTAGTAGCTGGGAGATCAGCAGTAGAAGGTTACTGTCCTGCTTTCCAAGCAAGAATACAGGCACTGGCTCCCTTCCCATCCACCTCTTGGAGCCAAAGGAGGCCTATGGCCATTGGCATTTAGGCAGCAACCCTGGCCACCCCCTCCTAAAGTGACCTTATTTACCAGAGCAAAGGTGGTGTCCTGACTCGCAATGAGTTTGTTATGCATCAAGAGATAATTAATTTGTTTGTGCTTCCTCCATCAAGGCCAGTGTCCAACAGGAGGACTGTCTTCAGACTGACATTGGAAGAAGGAGAGGCTATCACAGATGAACCTCTCCAACTCACCCATCCTCCTTGCCTCTTACAATCAAAGGCAGACTTTGGTGGTCATCTATTTCAAGTCCTTTATCTTACAGAAGGGGAAACTGAGGCACAATGATTTCTCCAGGCCACACAGCTAGTGAATGGCAGAGCTGAGATCCCTAGCCTGCCCTCTTATAATTTCTTTAGAAGAACCCTCCAACTGAATAGTCCACAGGCTGTCTCCATTCACATCATCCCTTTGCATAGGTTGCAAAGTCCCAGGCCATGGATCACTTCCTCTACAAAGCCTCCTCGACTAGCTGGCCCAGACTCACACAGTACTTACCCACGTTGGCTCTTGACATAATTTACCTTGTATTGCCAGTTATCTTTTTAGATCTATTCACCTAGATTTTGGAAAGCTCTAGAAAGAAGGATGACTCTCTTTATCATACCCCAGGTGTTCCAGCACAGTGCTTGCAGAGGAAAGGTACTGATAACGCTGATGATCTAGGACAACTGCTTTGTTCCCTGACTTGCGGTCAACACATTACTGCTTCCCAACTCATCCTTCATTCAGGTCTATCTGGCCTTCCTCTTCCTCTTCCTTCAGGTCTATCTGGCCTTCATCTTCATTTTTGTTCCATCTAACTAGCCTTCATCTTCCTTTTCATTCAGGTCTATCTGGCCTTCATCTTCATTTTTGTTCAGTTCTCTCTGACCTTCATCTTCCTCTTCATTCAGGACTATCTGACCTTCATCTTCCTCTTCATTCAGTCTATCTGGCCTTTATCTTCCTCTTCATTCAGGTCTATCTGGCCTTCATCTTCCTTTTCATTCAGGTCTATCTGGCCTTCATCTTCATTTTTGTTCAGTTCTCTCTGACCTTCATCTTCCTCTTCATTCAGGTCTATCTGGCTTTTATCTTCCTCTTCATTTAGGACTATCTAGCCTTCATCTTCCTCTTCATTCAGTCTATCTGGCCTTTATCTTCCTCTTCATTCAGGACTATCTAGCCTTCATCTTCCTCTTCATTCAGGTCTATATGTCCTTTATCTTCCTCTTCATTTAGGACTATCTAGCCTTCATCTTCCTCTTCATTCAGGTCTATCTGGCCTTTATCTTCCTCTTCATTTAGGACTATCTAGCCTTCATCTTCCTCTTCATTCAGGTCTATCTGGCCTTCATCTTCATTTTTGTTCAGTTCTCTCTGACCTTCATCTTCCTCTTCATTCAGGACTATCTAGCCTTCATCTTCCTCTTCATTCAGGTCTATCTGGCTTTTATCTTCCTCTTCATTTAGGACTATCTAGCCTTCATCTTCCTCTTCATTCAGGTCTATCTGGCCTTTGTCTTCCTCTTCATTCAGTCTATCTGGCCTTTATCTTCCTCTTCATTCAGGACTATCTAGCCTTCATCTTCCTCTTCATTCAGGTCTATCTGTCCTTTATCTTCCTCTTCATTTAGGACTATCTAGCCTTCATCTTCCTCTTCATTCAGGTCTATCTGGCCTTTGTCTTCCTCTTCATTCAGTCTATCTGGCCTTTATCTTCCTCTTCATTCAGGACTATCTAGCCTTCATCTTCCTCTTCATTCAGGTCTATCTGTCCTTTATCTTCCTCTTCATTTAGGACTATCTAGCCTTCATCTTCCTCTTCATTCAGGTCTATCTGGCCTTTGTCTTCCTCTTCATTCAGTCTATCTGGCCTTTATCTTCCTCTTCATTCAGGACTATCTAGCCTTCATCTTCCTCTTCATTCAGGTCTATCTGTCCTTTATCTTCCTCTTCATTTAGGACTATCTAGCCTTCATCTTCCTCTTCATTCAGGTCTATCTGGCCTTTGTCTTCCTCTTCATTCAGTCTATCTGGCCTTTATCTTCCTCTTCATTCAGGACTATCTAGCCTTCATCTTCCTCTTCATTCAGGTCTATCTGTCCTTTATCTTCCTCTTCATTTAGGACTATCTAGCCTTCATCTTCCTCTTCATTCAGGTCTATCTGGCCTTTGTCTTCCTCTTCATTCAGTCTATCTGGCCTTTATCTTCCTCTTCATTCAGGACTATCTAGCCTTCATCTTCCTCTTCATTCAGGTCTATCTGGCCTTTATCTTCCTCTTCATTTAGGACTATCTAGCTTTCATCTTCCTCTTCATTCAGGTCTATCTGGCCTTCATCTTCCTCTTTGTTCAGTCTATCTGGCCTTTATCTTCCTCTTCATTCAGGACTATCTAGCCTTCATCTTCCTCTTCATTCAGGTCTATCTGTCCTTTATCTTCCTCTTCATTTAGGACTATCTAGCCTTCATCTTCCTCTTCATTCAGGTCTATCTGGCCTTTGTCTTCCTCTTCATTCAGTCTATCTGGCCTTTATCTTCCTCTTCATTCAGGACTATCTAGCCTTCATCTTCCTCTTCATTCAGGTCTATCTGGCCTTTATCTTCCTCTTCATTTAGGACTATCTAGCTTTCATCTTCCTCTTCATTCAGGTCTATCTGGCCTTCATCTTCCTCTTTGTTCAGGTCTGTCTAGCCTTCATCTTTATTTTCACCTTTGTTCAGATCTCTCTAGTCTGTCCTTCATCCATAGTTCTCCATTCCCAATCTCTGTGTCTATTCATTAAATGTCCCCCATTCCTTAAATGCCCTCCCTCTTCAGCTTCACCCCGGGAATACCCGGGTTCATTCAAGACTCCCCTCAAATGCCATCTTCTATGTGAGCCTTTCTTGATCTTCCCCAGCTGTTAGATCATCCCAACTCAATTTTGAATATACCCATGAGTAACTGTGTTGTCTCCCCCATAAAATATTATCTCCTTGAGGGCAGACTCCATCTTATATCTTTGTAAGGTCCAGCAAAGTTAAGTGAGTGGGACAAAGAACCTTGCACATAATAACTACAGTAAATATTTGTTGACTGAAAATTGATTAAAGGAAATATAATTTAAAATAATATAATGATAATATGACTCTGGAGTCAGATCCTGGGTTCAAATCTTACTTCTAATGCTTATGCTTTGTGTGATATTGAACAAGTGACTTTCATGGGCCTCAGTTTCCTCATCTGTAAAATGTAGATTAGATGGCCTCCGAGATTCTTTCTAGTTCCTCTTCTATGATCATTATGCACAATATGACCCTGATAACATAACATCGGGAATCCCTTAGATATTCTTCTGACTTCCTCTAACCTTCACCAACTAGCCAGTTTATCAGGAGGCTGAGCACAACTTTGGGTTTGCACCAACTGGAACCCAAGTGACAAGAGAATTGAGTTTAACCTGAAGACATATTTTGACCATTCAAGGGCAGTTTCAGAAATGACCAAAGCCTATGGATCATATTGAGAAGCATCTGAAAAATGAAGGAACATAACGCAGGAAGTGGGAAAGATGGTAGAGGGTAAAGATGGAATGGTGGAGTTTGGACCTCAACTTTGGAAGGAATAAAAATAAAGAACTCATTGCAAGTATTCACAAAGGAGGAATCACATTTTTTTCCAAAAATTGGGGACTAGATGGGGAGATAACAGATGAAGGAGACAAAGGACAAGTGGGTAACTTTTTTTTAAGTTGCCACTAGACACCCCCAAGAATCAAGGGAGAAAAGTAAGCTCTCCCAGATAAACTCAATCCTCTTCTTTATTTCATAAACCCTTTCAATTATTATCCTTTCTTTGGGTCTAAAAGTTCCATCCAGTAATAAATAGTTTATCTCCAGAACAAAATTCACCTTAGAAAGGGTAATTTGGCTCCAGGACAGTTTTCAAACCATGTGGTGTTTTTCACTCATCCCAGCTTATAAATCGCAAGCTGTTTCGCTAAGGTGGCTATTGCTGAATCTCCAGGCAAGCCACCTTGGGTATCATTTCATAGCTCTGCACTTGAAACCTCTCCAAATTGGATTACCTGGAAGCCAGGCAGGCACAAAAATACACACAGACTGGGTTTGCTGGGATTAGGATTTCTTTCTTTTTTTTTTTTTTACAAGTCCACACACTATAACTTGGGAAAGTAGCCTAAGTCTTAAGGTCGGAAAAAAGGAGGAAAGCAGATAATATAACTAGAACAAAAAGACCAATGAATCTTTGATGTAAAAGCTTCTTGTTTATAAGAAGACTGAAGCTTCTCAGTGTGGTACAGTAGAGAGACAACCTTAGAATCAGGAGACTGGGGTTTAAGTTTTTTTTTTAATGACACACATTGGTTACATGGCCCTAGAAATGGCATTTAACTCCTAAAACTGTCTCAGACAAGGATTTTTCATTTGAAAGTCAGGTAGCCCTTCCTTTAGGATCATGATGGTCTGTCATCTCCAAAGAGATTTCAGTACTAAATATGAGAACGTGAAAGAGTCTTAACTTGAAAATGTAGGAAATGATGTCCTTTCCTTCTGCTTTAAGGAACAATTATGTTCCTGAAAGGGAGCTAGGAGGCAGAGTGGATAAAGTACCAAGCTTGGAGTCAGGAAAACATGAGTTCAAATCCAACCTCAGACACTTCCTAGCTATGTGATCCTGAGCAAGTCACTTACCCTGTCTTCCTCAGTTTCTGTAAAATTAGCTGGAGAAAGAAATGGAAAACCACTCCAGTATCTCTGCTAAGAAAACTGCAAATGAAGTCACAAGAATCAGACATGACTAAAACAATTAAACAACAATAACAAATGTTTCTGAAAAAGGAGACTGTAATTACTCGGTGCAATCCTATGTTCCCACTAATGTGGTGAAAAGAGAGGAAAATGTAAAGTCTAGTGACTCTAGTTTAAATCCTAGTTCTGCCACTTATCACCTGATCTTGAGCTAGACATTTTACTTTCCTGGACTTCAGTTTTATCCATCTGTAAAATGAAAAGGTTGGTCTAATTCTAAAGTGAAGGTGCTCTAATCCTAGCAGTCTGGCTCCCCTGAGTGCCTACATCTTTTTCTGCTCTGTTAAAAAACCTTATCTCCTAGCAATAAGAAAGAGAGAGAAAGAGAGGGAGACAGAGACACACACAGAGACAGAGAGACAAAGGCAGAGACAGAGAGAGACAAAAAATGAGAGACAGATGGAGAGAGAGAGAGAGAGAAGGGCATGAGAGAGCACATGAGAGACAGAGATAGATGGAAAAAGAGAGAAGCAATGAGAAACAGAAGACAGGTGAAGAGAGATGGAGAGAGATGGAGAGAGAGAGAGAGAGAATATGAAAGATATAGATGGAGAAAGAGAGAGAAACAAATAATGAGAGACAGAAGACAGATGGAGAGAAAGAGAGAGAGAGAGAGACAAAGATACAGAGATAAGAGAAAGAGAGAGAGAGAGAGAAAGAGAGAGAGAGAACAGAGAGAAAGAGGGAGGGGAAGAAGTAAGAGAAACAACAGTTCCCCAGCTGGCTGTTATCATCTGTCTTCCTCATTTCAATTCATTCTTCTCATGTCCAGCTTTCTGCATCTCAAGGCAGCTCAAAGCAGAAATGGAAGCAATCCCTATCAGCACTAACACCTTGGCCAAGAGATCTTGGTTTGAGGAAGGGCAAAAAAGAAACAGCCACACCACTTATTAGTCATCCGCCACAGCACGTATCACAGCTGGGAAGCAGTCTAGGCAGAGTGAGCCCATTACAAGTCCCTCTTTCAACAGTTTGAACATACTAACAGGACTCTGAATTGCCCACATGTGTTTTCGATGTTCCTGATTTGCTTCCATGGGAGGGGAAGAAATATTCTGGCTGAATCTTGGTAAATTTAATTATTTCCCATGAAGCAGGGCAGCCTCCATCAGCGCCCCACCTGGAAACAGGCTGCTGAACATCTGTCTAGGTGTCAGTTTCCACTGCAGAGGCAAAGAATCTTCGGTTCACAAACTAAAGTTGGCAGGAAGAAGGGGTATCAGTTAAAAATCAAAAAGATAGAATTAAAATCATGAGAGGCAGTATGATATAATGGATAGAGAACTGACCTCAAGGATCAAAAACTATGTTCCATTCCTACTTCTAATACCTGCTAGCTATATGTCCTCTCAAAGTAGTTCCTGATCTATAGTTCTAAAATCCCTTCCCATGGACTCTGCCATTCTAGGTTCTAAAGTCCCTCCAGTTTTGAAAATCTGCATTCTAAGATTGTTCCCATTTCCAATATTCTTTATTCTAATATCCCCTCCCAACTCTGATATTCTGTGTTCTAGGGTCCTTCCCTTCTCCAAATCAAAGCTCTCATCAGCTGCATCCTTTTTGCAGGTTTTCATGAGACTAAGGAGATTTCTACATTGATAAGATCACATCTCCTGAACCCAAAGAATCCTGCCTAAATGTAGGAAAAATGACTAAGATCTGTGGTTTTAAATTGAAATAAAAATAAGACCTACTAATCCATGCACAAAGATCCTTGACTCATTTGACTCAGTTTTAAATGTGATATTATCTAGAGGGTTTTTTACTCTTTTATTTATTTACTGTCAGATATTTCTCAAATACATTTTGATCCGATAGGGAGGTGGGGAAGGATGTTGATTTGACATCTTTGGCTTAGATACTATCTGGAGGCCCTTTCCAGCCCCGGGATGCTACAATCCTATGAGAGGCAGCCTGGCCTTGGGAACAGACATGCTGGGCATCCTTCATAAAAAGTAAAGGCAAACTTATGACATCTTCATTTATGTTACTGAGGGAAAAAAAAAAACAAACTCAATTCTTCCAGAGCCCAGATTAAAACCCCAGAATTCTCAGCTTCCTGCCCAGATTGCTAAGTCTTGGTCCATGTCCCAAGTGCTCTCTGCAATTTATCATTCTCCTGCTCAGGGGAACTTCAGACACCCATGACCATTGCAGCTGGTGGTCTGTCCCCTTTCCATGCATACCTCATGCTTTGGCCCCTCCATACCCAGACTGTTCATTAGATTGAAGTAATTGAAGAGTCTCTATCTAGATGGAGGCTCCCAAGGGAGACTTTAGCCAAAAGCCCCCCAAGGCGATGCAGTGGGAAGATCAGGACTTGGGGATTGGAGGTCCCCCATCTGAATCCCAACTCTGCTATTACTGTCTTGGTGATCTTAAAGTAAGGTTGATTCTACTCTCGGGGCCTCATTTTTCTCATCTGCCCAAATGAAAAGGTTAGACTACACACTCTCTAAATGTCTCTGGCTCTAGATCCATGCGTGAATCACTAAATGGTACTCTTGCCTTTAGGGGCACATGGCGGCTAGTGATCACCAAGCACACCATCTCTCCCGGTCAGAGGTTAAAATCAACCCACTTCAACAAACATTTGAGCAACGAGGCTCAGAGTTCACCAAGATAAAAATGAAATGTGTGCCCCCCCAAAGAGTTTCTATTGGGTAATTATGGGGTATAGTGATCAATCAATAAAAATCAATCAATAAATATCTATGCAGTCAACAAGGACTTTTTAAAAGCACCTATCATGTGCTAGGAACTGGGATGTAGAAACACAAAAGAAATGGCCCCTGTGACACAGTGGATAAACTTGGGAAGGCCCGAGTTCAAATTCTTACTTGAACACTGAGTAGCTGTGTGACCCTGGACAGATCCCAGAACTTCTCTCAATGTCAGATCCCTCATCGTTCCTCACTGCACTCAATGACCTCTCAGATCCCTCCCAGATTAAGTCAGTGATCCTCCGAGACCTCACCTTCTGTAAGAGCTCTTCCCCTTACATTGCCCTGCTGAGGGCAATCTTCCTTTTTATTAATTATATTCCCAGTGCTTAGCACAGTCCCTGGCACATGGTAGGCACTTGATACGTTTATCAGTTGTATTTAAATATAAAAATTGTATTTATCAATCAATCCTGATTCGATTGGACTGGCAAATGGCAAGTATACATGTAAGGAGACATCAAATCTTATGGATAGAAAATAAATACAAAGTAATAGGAGAAAGAGGGATGGGATTAGAAAAGGTCTCAAGTAAAAGCTAAAGTGGTATTTGAGCTGAGCTTGGAGTAGGGGGAGGGGAGGACTAGGAAGAGTAATCTCTCAATAAGCATTCAGTAAATGCTTACTGTGTGTCACATGCTGTGCTAAGTCCTGGGATACAAAGAGAAAAACAAAACAGTCCTGCCCTCAAAGAGCTGACGTTCTATATGTAAAGACAATCTGTCCACATATAATATATTCAGAATATGTACTTGTTAGAAATGAGAGCTATAGAAAGAGGTAGAAATAGAATAAATTATAGATATTTGATTGATAAATAATAGATGGACAGATAGAAATATGGATAGAGATGGATGGGAGAGTGGCTGGGTTGGTGAATGAATGAATGGAGAGAGAGAGAGAGAGAGAGAGAGAGAGAGAGAGAGAGAGAAATGGAAGGATGAATGAATGGGCAGATGGTTAATGGATGGATGATGGACAGAGAAAGAGAGAGAGAGAGAGAGAGAGAGAGAGAGAGAGAGAGAGAGAATGAGAGAGAGAGAGAGAGATAATGAGAATGAATTAGTGATTCTAAGAGTCAACAGCAAGGAGAGAAAGCATTCCAGGCATGGGGGAGAGACTAGGCAAAGAGACAGAGATGGAAGATGGAATGTCACATGGGAACAACGGCAAGACCAGTTTGGCCAGACCATGGAGTGCCTGAAGGAGCAGACATGATAGATGAGGGAGTCAGATACAAAGTAAATAGAAAGTAATTTCAGGGATGGGAAATCAATAAATGGAGGGGGGGGCAGGGGGGAAGATGGGAAGGATTTAGGAAGTGCTTTCTTCAGGAAGTAGCACCAAGCCGAACCTTGAGGAAAGTCAGAGATTCTACGAGGTTGAGGCAAGGAGGGAAAACATCCCAGGCCCGGGGGATAGAGGGGTCACCCAAGTCCTTGCTAAATGTCAGCCCATGGCTGCTGGCTCCAGGCCCCCTCCCTAGCAGATTTCAGGGAAGAATTTGTGCAAAACTATGAGTCAGCCTACATCATAAGTAATAATTTGGGGGCTAACAATAAGATCTCTGAGCGAGAAACCATTGACAGTATTCTCTTCCAAATTTACCCCCCCCTTTTTTTAATTATGTAATTTCTCCCCGTCACCATCCTACCCTTTGGAGGGCTCCCGGCAGCTCCTGTCCCAAGCTTTTAAAATGATCATTTCCTGCTGCAGACCAGCATTTATCTCTTTGGGTGGCATGAATTATAGCGCTCTTATTTTTATTTCAGTATTTATTTAAAAATAATGTAAGAGAGAGGCCCGATGCCAACAGTACTTTAATCTGCCCGAGCTCTGTAAACAACTCAGCTCCAGCGGGACCTGTGCTGCTCGCTTCCAGCAGAACAAGGAGGACGAGAGGGCCTTGGAAACCACAGGGCCATCTGCCATGTAGGCCTTGGAGAAGCCTGCTACCTTACAGAGGGAGTGGTCAAACATCTGGGGGGGTAGGGAGGGCTGGCCCGCCCTCTATCCTGTGACTCCTCCTGTGACGACCTCCTTGCTGGCTGAAATCACTTCACCTTCTCTGTCCCTCGGTTTCCTCATCTGTGGAAAGGGAGCAATAAGGTCTAGGTTCCCCAGCTCTTAGGATTTTTGTAAAATCAGATACGGATATTTCTACCATGTTTAACATATATTGGGCTGCTTATCTTTTAGGGGAGGGGGTGGAGGAAGGGGGTGGAAATTGGAACACAAAGTTTTGCAAAGGCTAATGTTGAAGATTTGTCCACGTGTATGTTTTGAAAAATAAAAACTTTGAGGCAGCTGGGTGGTGCAGTAGATAGAGCAACAGTCCTTAAGTCAGGAGGACTAAGTTCAAATCTGACCTCAGATACTTAATACTTCCTAGATGTGTGACTCTGGGCAAGTCACTTAACCCCAAATGCAGAAGAAAGGAAGGAAGGAAAGAAGGAAGGAAGGAAGGAAAGAAGGAAGGAAGGAAGGAAGGAAGGAAGGAAGGAAGGAAGGAAGGAAGGAAGGAAGGAAGGAAGGAAGGAAGGAAGGAAGGATGGAGGAAGGGAGGGAGGGAGGGAGGGAGGGAGGGAAGAAGGGAGGAAGACTTTAATAAAGGAAAAAAATCAGATATGGAAACCATTGTGAAACAGGCTGCACTATATAAATATCATCAATTGTTTTGTAGTTATCATTCTTATTAAGAATTCTATCATATTGCCAAGGCAAGTTTCCCTAGTCTAATGAAAGATGCAGAAAAAATATAGTTCTTGAGACCATTGATTTGGAGAAGGGAAATAACTTAGAACCCAGAATGCCAGAGCTGGGAGGGACTTCAGGTCACAGAATGCCAGAATTGAGTCTCCCTCGGAACAAAAAATGTAAGAGCTGGGAAGGGCCTTAGAACATAGAATGTTAAAGTCAGAAGAAAGCTTAGAACTTGGAATATTGAAGCTCTAAAACCTCTCAGAACACAATGTCAGAAGTGGGACAGGGGAGAACTTTAGAACATAGGATGTCAGGGTTGGGGTTGGGGACAATCTTAGAAAATCTTATAACATAGGATGTCAGAGCTGGGACAAGGGAGAACCTTAGAACATAAGATGTCAGAGCAGGGAAGACTTTTACAAGCTGCCTCCTCCAATCTCTTCCTTTTAGAGAGGATGAGTAATTATCTCATGATCACACAGGTATTAAACACAGAAAAAGAATTTGAACTCCAGTTTTTTTGGTTCAAAAACAGTAAACCAAAATGCTTCTTTCTAGTTCCAAAGTCCCAGGTCTCTGCTGTACCTTCTTTCCAAAGCAAGAAGGAGGGAGGAACTGGAGAGAGAGCATAAAATTGGGAGGGGGGGTTGTTTTTGTTTTTTTAAATGGAATAGGGGAAATTCTCTAAACTGAAGCATATGAATCCCAGCCCTCAGCTCTCCAGATTAGATGGTACAGAGACCAGCTGGACAGGGAGCGGGAAAGCTGGAGGCTTGGTCTCAGCACCAATGTGCAGTACAGATGTTTGAGATTTTCTTTACCATGCTATAAAAATGTATATACTGCAATTAGGCCCATTATCAGGATATAAACATAGATTACACTTTATGGGATGAATGAAAGGACAGTGTAAAACCCACCCACATTTCATCTGGCTCAGAGAACCATGCCAGCCCTTGGGTTACTAGAAGAAATCATCCACCTTTGAGAAACGGTATCTGGAGTACAGTGTGGCTCAAGCCGGGAGCCCTAGGGTCTAGAACTGGCTACGCTGGTACCTCTGGGGCCCGGGCAAGTCTGTTCTCACCATGGGTTTCAGTTTCCCTCCTCTGTAAAATGGGTGAGAGGGAGAGGGCAGACGAGGGGAGCTTTGCCTCTGACATTTTCTTCGTCGAGTTTTCTCATTTGTGACATTTACAATTTCACTCTTCCTAAGCATATCTTAATCCTTTTTTTACCAGGATAAAATGCCTTTAATTAAAGTCAAAATGGAAACTGCTACAGCTAGTAACAAGCCTGCAGTCCCACTCGGTTCACTTAATTAAGTTAAATTAACCTGGAATTGGTGACAGTTGATCCTTTTACAGGCAGGCAACATGTTTGGATGGATGGAGAGGCTGGATGAGAAATCAGGAAACTCTGGGTTCTAACCCCATCTCTGATACCAATTACCTAGGGGCAACTCCCTTCCCCTCTGAGACTTCATTTTCTCATCTGTAAAATGGGAATAGTAGTGATCCCTCAGAGGATTATCAGTAAAACACAGTGAAATGTTGCATGTAAAGTGTTCTGCAAACCTTAAAAGCATTCCAAGTTCAAAGATATAAGTGATTGGGGACAGGGTGGGCCTTGGGATCATGAAGATGCAGGACTCGGTGTTTTCTCTGCCACATATTGGCTGTGTGACCCTCAGCAAATTGTAGGATTGTTGATTTTAGAGCTAGAAGGCACCATAGAGGCCGGCACTTAAATGCTCTCATTTTACAGAAAAGGAAACTGAGGTTCCCAGAGGTTAAGTGAGCCTCTTTCCCAAGATCATGTAGCTAGTAAGTATCAGAGGCAGGATCTGAACCAAGAGCTTCCTATTCGAATTTCATGTTCTCTCCATAACCTTTCAGCACCCTGGACAATGGTCTAGGCCCACAGAATACAGATGAGCTTCAACTGAGCATCAAGTGGGGAAGTTTCCCCAACAATGAAATCACAAAATCTGACCAGTAAAAAGATGGACAGACAGACAGATGGACAGATCAATGGATGAATGGAGAATTCAATGCCTTCATTTTATAGATAAAGAAATAAGGACTCAAGGAGACAAAGTGATTTGCACAAAGGATTTGAACACAGATCCTCTGACTCCAAAGTCATCTGAGCCACTTCTGCTCTTGCAGCAAAAGCAGACCAACCCACAGTCCCTGCCTTTAAGAGACAAACCAACGTCTCCTTTCCCAAGCTTCCCCAAACCTATGGATGGTTCCAACAGAGACTCCATTTAGCTGGTTTTATTTCCCGTTTACTTGAAATCACCTCTGGGGCAGCCATTACAGCTGAGCTGGCTGCCTTGCACTCCCTCCCAAGCCCTGGGATTTCACCAGGAGAAGGGAGTGGGGGAATATGGCCGGTAGAAGGGGAAGAAGATGGGAGGGAGAGGAGCAAAGTTCTCTATAATTTCAACTAAATATTGTGGAGCCACACTGGCATACCAGGACATTTTTCAGTGCCTTGCGCAGAAACGGCCCTTTAATGAAAATTTAATTATTCTGTAGGCTGGACGTATACATTAAGTTTGCAGGGAACCTCCTGAATATCAAATAGGCGCCATGCTTTCTCCTGGTCTTCCAATGTTTTCATATTCCCCAGCATTTAAAGCCCAGGAATTAAAAAGCCAGACTTGATCCCAAAGCTACAAAAAGCAACTTCTTTTAAAACTGTGATGTATCATACACTCCTCGGGTCATCAAGCTGCTGAAGCTTTGGACACTTCAGGATTATGGTTCGAAACGTATACAGCAAAATACATGGGATTACAAAGGAAAACAATTATATGGAAATAAATATGTAATATTTTCCCCATCCAAATTCACAGATGCCCTGAAATCTATCCATGGATTCAAGTTAAGAAACCTTCTGTCAGAGAATGAGTTGGAGGTGAGAATATTTCAGGATTCAGTAGAGTCTCGGACAAAACAATCCCTCGCAGCTGCTTAATGTGTGACCTGTCTTCCCTGTTCAAAAATGGTTATTAGCATTTTAATTTCTAGCAAGAACGTGATTAGAGAAGTAACTTTTGGGGCTATCACTGATTTTCACCTTCATTCCTCTGTAAAAGGTATAGGAATATTAGTGTGAAATAAAAATTAGACCCGGACCCCCATCAGGTCATAGTACTGGAAATGACTTTAGAGGTCATTGAGTATAATTCTCTCATTTTACAGATGAAGCCAACGAGGCTCAGCAAGATAAACCCGGGGTCACCTGGTCAAGCAAGTGCAAGCTTTAGGAAATGCCCCAGTTTTTCCTAACATTAATCCTAGCAATCCAGCTACCACTGCTACCTATACGTTCCATAAGAACAAACCTATGTCCGGATGATGCAAATGACTTGCCTGAAATCCCATAGCCTCAGGAATTGTTCACAAGGGGTCTTAACGTGAGGTTTATGAACTCAATAGGTGTGTGTGGGTGAATATAATCCATTTCCTTTGTAATCCTGTGTATTTAATTTTATGTATTTAAATACATTATCCTGAGAAGGGGTTTCTGGGCTTCAGTCAGTTGGCTGCCAAAGGGGACCATCCCACACAAAGCCAAGGTTCTTCCAGCTGGATGACCTTGAGTGCAAGTGCAAGTATATTGTCAGTATCTTTTCCTCACTATCACTCACTTTCCCTTCTGATGGGAATTCATTTTATTGAACTCAGATAATATTGATTCCACAGAGGAAGGAGTTTCAAAGGTTCTAAGCCAACATGAGATAGATAGCATGGACCCCAACCACAACTGTTCGGCCAAGGACAAATGGGCTCTCTTTTCGTGCAGGCCTGCCTGTAATTGTATTGCTATGAGGATTCCCAGCCTCACTACCTGGTTCTAACTAGACAGACACCTTAGGTAGAAGGTACATATCACCTGGGCAAGCCCAGCATGAATGCAGAGCAGTGACAACTGTCACCTTCGTTTGGATTGTCCTCTAATTACAGTCACATTCAGAAAAACTCTCATATCAGGGATTTCAAGGGATTTCTCCAATGTTCCATGGGGGCTGCTCCATGGGAGGCAGCATGAGAGCAAAAAGGCAGGACTCCAAGCATTGTATCAGCACCCAGGGGCTGACGCCAGAGGGGTTTCATGTACATAACTAAGCTGGCAGAAGAAGCTCTCGGCACTGACAATAAAGAACAGATCAATTCTGCCATTCAGCAGCCCCTCACAAGTCTTGAGTCTAGGGTGAACCATCCAGTCCACACCCAAGAGAAGGAAAGATGGAGAAATTGGAGGAAGAAATGTCCCCAAAGAGATCTACTGACAATCTTACCAGATTGGAGATCTTACTCAAGGATAGGTTTTAAAGATAAAAGGAACCTTAGAGACCATCTCCTCCAACCAAATACACACACACACACACACACACACACCCTGATTTCACAGATAAGAAAACTTGAATCTTAGTCAAGATTACACTGATAAACACACAAGAAAACAGTCAAATTGAGATAGATGAAAGAGAGCAGAAGATGATAAATATAGATAGATAGATAGATAGATAGATAGATAGATAGATAGATAGATAGATGATGGATGGAAAGATAGAGGGATAGATTAAATAGATAAATATAGATAGATGGATTAGATAGATAGATATAGATAGATAGACAGACAGACAGACAACAGACAAATGGATGATAGATGATAGATTTATAGAGACAGAAAAAGATGGAGACAGAGACACACAGAGAGAGCACAGACACAGAGAAAGCTAATTACATAGCCAACCACTATGCTAATATGGTAAGTAATAGATAGAATCAAGACAAAGTCAGATCCTCTGGTCCTGTTTCTGTACTGAAGAGAAGAGAGGTTTGGCCTGGAAATAAGGAAATATGGACTTTAGATCCCCCTCTGTCACAAACTGGCTTTGTGACCTTAGAAGCCCCTTCCTCCCTTGTCTGGAAAAGGAAGATTTGATGATCTTTGATCTCTTCTGATGTTAACAATCATAAATCACAAATCTGGGAACCAGAAACTCCATCTAGTCTACCTCCTTCATTTGACAGATGGAGAAACTGAGGCACACTGAAGGTAAATGACATGCCCCAAATCACACAAAGCCAGGACTGAGATTTGAACTAATATTTTCTGGCTTCCAATCCACTTCTCTTTACACTACACTATCCTGTCAAGGAGATCTTTCAGAATTTATCTAATCATGTGGTTTCCAACGAGCATATCATGGGGGTGGGGTGGGGAAGAGAGCAAAGTCTTTGGAGTGTGCCAATGAACCTACTGTCACAGACAGGGCTTCACAGGTGAGAAGAAAGTCCACCAGCTCCATCAGATAAGTTGCCAGATCTGAAACCTTGTGAATTCTTAAACCCTGTTCATAAAGCCCTCTCCCCCGGGAGACAAAGGTGTCTATCTTCAAAGGGAGGGCACAGATGCCTTGTCATTCTCCCCACCTCTCTTCCCCCTTTGAGTGGGCAAGCCACTGCGTCTGACTCCATCAAGTCTCGTCCAGCATTCCCTTCACAGAACCAGCTGACCTAGATTAGATCCCTTCCCCAGTCACACACATGATAAAGAAGGCTGCTGTTCGCATTGCGTCCTCAAAGGAAGCCTTATGGATGGCAATTATTACTTCCAGAGTTCAGACAAAGGTGACATTTTGGTTAAGAGTTCTGCACTGAACGGATCCAACTCTCCTCCAGTAAATCGACCCACTGTTTGAATTTCCAGAGAAACTTTTCTCCCTTTGTTTTATTCCTCGCTCTTCTTTGACCGTGATCAACAAGGATACCCAGTCAGATCCACCCAGTCCTCCTCCCAAGTCCCAGTTCTCCAAAGTGTCCTCAAGAAAGGTGACAGCGGGGATGGAGCATCTGGTAAGCCGTTTAAAGCTAACAGAATGACCAAGTGCTCTCAGAAGACACCTACTTGATTCCTCCTATCCCCTACACGGTGCGGCCTAAGGACCTGGGAACTGTAAGGAAAGCTCTCAGGAAAAGAAGGCTCCTCTAGATTGTTGCTTCTGAAGGCTTCACTCAACTCAAGACAAAAACAATCTTAAACCAACAAAAATGTCACACTACCCAACTTTGCCTGGCTCTCTTTTTCACTCCATCCTCCCTCCCGCCCCCCCAAAAAAAAAAACCAGAAAGAAAGACTGCTTAGGCAAGGATTTCTCAACTTAACTCTACATGTCTTTTGCTTTACCGGTAAGAAAATTCCATACTAACTGATTTAAGCCTTTTACATAGCTCCAAATGCTTGGATTGAAAAATAATATTTCATCTGCTGAACTGAATGTTGGCAAGAAACAAAGCAGGACTCGGAAACCCTAATTATAGATGAGTGTTTACATTTGCACACACATGTTTAGGATAAGCCCCCTAGCCATGCCAGTACATACAAAGCCACCTGAGCCATATCGTCAGACCCACTAACATTGGTGGAATGCATATTTCCATCCCGGGCAGTCCTTTTGCACCCCATTCTAGTTATAGTCTAGACTGGACTTTTCGTACTTCCAATGGGATTTCATGGACTTGGGCCCAACACACCACGGCCTTTCCCCCCAAAATGGAAGGATCCCACTATACCACAGTACCTGACAATGAGAGAGATGAGGATTCATTTAATCAGGTGGTTTCTAATAGACACTTAGGTAGTGAGCTGTGACTTCCCCTCACTCGAAATCCCCACATTTCCTGACCCAACCCAGGCTGAAAACAGTGCCGAGGATCTAGAGATCCTCCACTCATCCCAGGTTTTGAGGGAATTGGGGGAAAGGCTATTTGTTTTGGGGATTGTTTTTTGTTTGCTTGGTTTTTACACATAGACCTCTATGGGGAGTTAACTGCTGGTAGAGGTGAGAATCGGAGAAGATGCTTCTTTTTTGCACTGAAACAAATAAGAAAGAATGGTGGGGAAATGGGGGTGGAGGGGGCAGCTGCCCTCTCCAGCTGTATTAACTCAGTGCCATCATCTGTGAGTTCCCAGTGTCCCAGTGGGTTCCACTCTCTGCAACCTAGCCCTGCAGAGGACAGGCAAAGACTTACATGCTTGTCTCTCAGGGCCCTTGGACACCTGGGAAGGGAAGTTCCTTGCTGGGGGGAGCTGTGGTCTAGGGGGAGCTGGGCATGGCAAACTGCTCCTGCCCACCTTAAATGCCCGTTCCAAATCTGCTCGAGAGGGGAAGGTCTTTGCCTACCTCAGATTCGGGTCGCCCTCTGGTCAATGAGCCGTCCCAGCTCACGGAGTAGCCACTCTCTGGGGCTCGGAGGGCCTCCCCCCATTCCCCGGCTCTGCCTCCCTTGCAGCAAGGGTAGCACAAGCCACTATGTTCCCCTGGCTGGGAAGAGGGAGCTGGGAAGGGCACTCAGCCCAACCGGTGGTTGCTGGGAATCCTCCCTCCTCCATTGCCCATCTCCGACCTTCTCTCCCTTCAGCCCTGCTCCCAGGATACCTGTTTGCCTCTGCCGCTGTTCTCCCTCTTGGGCTGGGTCTGTACGGAGCCCTTCCCAACCTAACCCAGCTTCCAGCTGCCCGCCCCCGGCTCCGGGGAGCGCAGCCCGGCGGCGGGCCGCCGAAGTCGGGGCTGCGGGGACACAGGCGAAGGGAGCGGAGCCGGGGCGCTGCTCCGTGAGGACCGACAGACTGACTGACGGACCGCCCGAGCGTCCGAAGCCCCGCGCCTCTAGAGCCGAAAGCGCGCCCCTACATGGGAGACGGAAGGGGATGCGAGCAGCAGCAATGACACCGCCCCCTCCGCATGGTCCCCAGCCCCGCTGCCGAGGCACCGGAAGGGGGCGGGGGGAAGGCAAGGGGTAGCTCCAGATACCCTCCTGCCCCCAGCCCCTAGCCCTGCCTCAGTCCCAGCATCACTGATGCCAACAGGTCCCCAGCGGCTCGCGAGCACGCCCGCCGAGGCCCCCTGGAGTGCCAGTCCCGAAGCCGGACCACCAGAAGGGGCAGGGGGCAGGGGGCAGGGGTCGTAGCAGGGGACGGGAGCAGACGCCGGCACCGGCCCCCTGAGTCGGAGAACGAGGGGAGAGGAGAAGCGGGAGGGGACGCGGGGGTGGGAGGCGGCACTCACCTCTCGGCCGCCCGGGGCCGCCGCCGCCGCTGCCCCGCTGGCTCCCGGGCTCTGTCAGTCCGTCGGCCGGTCGGTGGGTCGGTCGGTCCGGAGGCGCCTCCGCTAGCTCGCTCGCTCGCAGCCAAGCGCGGAGGCCGGCGGGGGAGGGGACTTCAGGGGAGGGGGCGGCGATGAATGGAGGTGCCGAGCCGGCACACGAGCGCGCACGCACACACACACTCACTCACACATACACACACTCACCCTCACACTCACACCTCGCGCAGCCAGCCCGCAGCCGCGTCCTTGCGCTCGCATTCCCCCCCCCCCAACCCGGCTCTACCAGGCACCCTCTTGGTCCCTCCCAAAATAAATACAATTGTGTGTGTGTGTGTGTGTGTGTGTGTGTGTGTGTGTGTGTGTGTGTGTGTGCCTCCTTTCCTCCCTTTCTCTCCTTTCTCTAAAGCTCCCCCCTTTCAGCTTGGCAGACACGCCAGGCGTCTTGTTCTCCCCAGCCTTCCCTGTTTGTGTGTCTGTCTGTCTGTGAGTCTGGCTGACCCCCCTCCCCCCACCCCTTCCCGGGCCCTCCCCTCTCGGCTCTCTCTGGCTCTCTCGATCTCTCGCTCTCTCCCTCTCTCACTCTCTCTGGCTCTCCCTCTACCTCTCTCCCTCTCCGGAGCCGAACTGAGCCCAAGCGGCGGGCAGCACGATCTCAGTCCATGTGCGCCGCTCGCGGCCTCCCCTCCCAGATCCCCCCTCACCCCCAGTGCCCGCGGCCCCGCCGGACTTGAGCGCCCCGCAAACTCTGTGCAGAGCCCGCCCCCTCCCCAGCGATACCCCCACGGCCCCGGGGGAAGATTCACTCCATCCCTCCCTCCCCCTCGGCCCACGTCAGTGCCGGGGGTTCACGTCCCCCTCCTCCGCCCCGGCGCCGGTTTTTCTTGGGGTGCCCACCCCACCCCTTTCCTCTAATGGCTCCCACGGTTTCCAGGCAGCTCAACGCAACCTGTGCGCACACACAGCCCCGGGCAGACACGCGCCCGTGCTCACACACTCACACTCACACACACACACACATATATCCACACACGAGGAGCAGGAGCTTGGCAGACGGTTCTCCTCCCTTCCCTACCCCGAGAAGCTGCCCACGTTAACTCCTGCAAACTGCTGTTCTTTCGCATTGGACACCTTACACCAGAGCCCTGGGCTGTAACTCTTTCATCCCCGAACCCCTTCTCCCTTTGGCTGAGAAATACACACATGTACACACACGCAAAAGGGAGGAGGGAAGACGTGGGGAGGAGGATCCTGTCTACTCAACTCTGGCACCACCAAGAGGGAGTCCTGTCTCTGTGCCTTCTTTTCCCCAAATCTCTGCTCTTCTGGGTAGCTCTGTGGCCAGAGGTCCTCGCATCTTCTGCCTTTCCCCTCGCACTAGGACCCTAGGGAAGAAGTGACAGGGGCAGGAGATGCCCATGTCCAAAGCACCTTGGCCATCCCCAAACTGGAAATCTCCAAGCCCTCTCCAGCAGCCCCTGTATGTGCCCCGCTCCACCCTTAGGAGTGTGTCCCCCAATTACTACTTGTAGGACAACCTGGTAAGCTGCTGCCAGCAAGGGAAGCTGTCCCGGGTATTCTTTTCTAGTATCCCAAACCCTGACTTTTCCACCTGCTCTCAGAAGTCATAGAGGAAACAGCACATCCAAATTTGGGCTTGGTTTGGGTTTTTAATTTTTATTTGTCTGGTTTTTGTTTTAAGAAAGAAAATTATCCCTGCTTAGGGATCATGCAAATATGAAGACTCAGACAGGGTCTTTGAGGCAGTTATGTGCTACCTGAACCCCTTTCTTTTGATTCACTGTATGAGAGATTTTGGACAAGGCAACACTCAGGTCAGTTCCTCCCGGCCTCAGTTTCCTCCTTTATATAATGAGGGAGTTGGACAAGAAAGTCCCTTAAGTCCCTTCCAGATTCCTATTCACTGAGTTGCCAAAATGAAGAGGAAAGGATCATCTCAAAACTGGGAAAGCCTCTTTACTGGAACATCCACCACTCCTTTCCCTACAGCCATATCCTATTCCCTGTACCTTTCTTCTCAGCTCCAGGCTTAGAAGCCTCTAGTCCCTGAAATAAAAATGAAATGGGCCATGTCCCTCAGCAGCTGGGCACAGAATTGTGAGGTTTGCCCTGAGACTTCAGCTGAACCAGATCTGCGAATCACCTGTCCTCTGGATGGCAGCAGCTGAAAGAGGGAGCAGAGGATCTAAGCGTTTGCCAACCGGTGGCTGGAACAGTGAGCAGAATCTAATCTGAGCATCCTTTTCCCTGAATCGCATTGGTATTTAACACAAGTTACTCTGTCTCAGTAATGAAAGAATAAGTGTCTTCCCCCCAGTAGTTTGTGAGTTCATTGACTACAGAGACTGTGATCCCCCCCCCCTCTTAGTATGGTGTCCTGCACACAGATAAATAGAAGCAAATAAATAACTCTTAACTGCTCATTGCTGCTCTTGCTGATCAGAGAACCGTAGGATTATAGATTTAGAGCTAAAATGGCCTTTAGAGGCCATCCCACTCCACTCCCTTATTTCACAGATTAGGAAACTGAGGTCCTGAAAGGTTGAGTGATGTGTCCCAAGATTACAGAGCATCAAGGTTCAAATGCTACCCTGCCTTTTTCCAGGTTAATTTCCTCTCAGAGAAGAGAAGAATCACAAACAGAACTACAATATCCCTCATAGATTAATAAATAATATTACTACAAATAATTCATATTAATTTAATTTAGCATGGTACTATCTAATTAATCCATTGCTCTGAACAGCTCTAATCTTTCAAAAAAAATTTCCTTTAAAAAAAAAGCTGAAGTCTTTATGCAACTTTCACTCCCAACTCTTTGTTCTGCCTTTTGGGATCAAGAACAAGACTATCCCTTCCTCCACATGAAAGCCTCAAACAGCCTTCAAACACTTGAAGAGCCTTAACAATCAAGATTCTCTGCAAGCTAAGCTCTTCTCCACAGCTTCATTTCTAGTAAAATACTATCATGCAAGCTTCCCATTCTTGTAATCTGGGTTTGATTTCTGGAGAATACATTGCATTTTGTGACAAGCACTGGAGGATGATGGGTAGGGTGTTTTAGTTGGAGCCCAAAGCCTACACTTAAATACCACCCCAGACACTTTCTATGTGATGCTGCACAAATTACTCAACTTCCTGATGCCTTAGTTTTCTTATCTCTCAAACAGGAGGGCTGGAATTCTGGCTCTAACTCTATAATCTTATATCCAACCAATCTTCCCATGATATGATCTCTTGACCACCTCACATTCTGGTCACCCTACACTGTTCTTGGTCTAACTTGGATTGTACTGAAGGATATAGACTAGCTAAGTGATTTCCTTGGTATAGGGAACTCCCAGGTGATGAAATTCCCTCTACCGATGCAGGTCAACACCCTCTCTGCAACTTGTAGTTTTAAAATCTATCCTAGAAGATAATAAGGTTCAGTGACTTCCCAGGATCAGCCAATCAGCATGTGTCAGAGGCAGTACTAGCGCCCAAATCTTCCTGGCTTCAAGGTTGGCTAACTATGTCATGCCATGTTATCGCTAGCGATACCCAGACCTGTCTCCAGAAGTGATTTGATAAGAGCAAAATTTGATAGGTGACAGTAGACCAGTCCTTTCCCTTATTCTGGACAGTTCTCTTCAACTCGGCTAAATCATCCATCTCAGCATTTCCAATAACAATGGGAATTGTTATCCAACTTATGCTACCCTCATTGAGGGATGACCTCCCATAAAATCTCCAATAGTATTGCCCTAAAATGCTAAAGATCATTTGACCAAAGGTCTTTGAACATATTGTGGGTACTCACTACTCCTCAGAGAGTTCCTGGATGATTTCATGAGATTTCTATCTGCCCACATTTGTTTGACAGGGAGAAATGAAGAGAAGATATCATACATGGGAGACATCTTGTTAGAAAAAAAAACATTTTAAGGCTGTGTTTACCTCTCAACTCCAATTTTTAAAAATCCATTGATAATAAGCACAGCAGAATCAAGTTTTGTATATCTTTGATCAGTTATGTGATCGTGAGATTTGATTTGCTTTTCAATACTATTGGTCAAAAATCTGCCTATTCCTTTCTCCTATTTTTGTCAAATATATGTGTAGCACAATGGACAGAGGGCTAGCTTCAAAGGAACACTTGGGTTCCTCTGAAGTCTCTGACAGATACTGACCAAGTTATTCAGCCTGTCAGTGCTCTAGGAAACGTTTCTAAAACTATAAATTGCAGGGACTGACCTGCATCAGTAGGGGGAGTTTCTTTACCTGATAGTTCCCTATACCAATGAAATCACAGATCCAGTATTTATCTTATATCCTTGATATATATTTATACATACACATAGATAGATAGATAGATAGATAGATAGATAGATAGATAGATAGATAGATAGATAGATAGATAGATGGATAGATGGATGGATGGAGATTATTCTTACAGCAGGTTTAACAGTTTGTTCTGTTAGTTTTTTTTTCCAATAATAATCCCCTCATTCCATTCTATTACAGAATTCTCTTTGTGATATCTTAAAAATTGATCCTCTGTGCCTTCACAATTATATTACCTTTAGCATAAATTGCTTCTGTGTGGTATATTTAGTCAAATACAACAGATCTGCCCTCTTCATCTTCTTAAGTGCCATTTTCATTTTCTCAGTTAACACCATGTACTAAAGTATAACAGCCAAAATGTGATGATTCCTCTATAATGAATAATGACAACAAATTACTGTAGAAACACTGGCAAATATCTTTCATTATGGATCTATGTGATGTCTTCCTTCCAGTTTCATCAGTAATTGTTCTTGGAATTATCCAATTTAATTAGGTCTCATGCCAAATTTTCTTCTGCAGTTTTATTTCCCCTTCTACTGCCTTCCATTATTTTATAAAATGGTACCGCTAGTAATTTACCAGATTACTCCTCCGCATTTTGTTATCTTTGATTACCAGGCCTCTCTGCCTGAGAAGGAAATAAGTATCAGTGGTTGCATAATTTTTCTGGACTTTTTTTTGTCTTCTCTTCATGGACTCTGATTTATATTATAATCAATGTCTTTACCTTTATCCATTTCCCATTCTTGAAGTCAACTGTTTAAATACATGAGGTTGGAGCCATTGTAATTACGCTGTACCTGCTGAAATTTCTCATATCCCCATTTCTTCTATCTTGATGTTCATTTGGATCTTTATTTTAAGCAATAGATGACTAAATTGAACACAGCCATCTGACGCTGAAATGACTTCCTTATCAATAAGTAGTCATTTCCTGTCTAAGATATAGTCAACAGCTCAGGGCTCTCTATGTTCAGCACCTTCTGATCCTCTCACTGTATAAACTTAGACATTAATGCTTTTGAATTATATGTCAAAAGTACATCAGTAAAATGAGGAAATTGAAGACTGCCAGAGATAAAATGGTGAATATTATATGAAAAATGAGTCAGAAAGCTGAAAATGACCATAGGCAGACATCTTAATCTCTCTAAGCTTCACTTTCCCTATCTACAAAATGGGTATAATCATCCCTGGGGTACCTACACCACAGAGATGATTAATGAAACTCAAACGAGATAAAATAGGAAAACATTTTGCAAATACTTTCTAAATAACAATAATTATAATGGTAGCGAGGTGGCCTAGATATGTTGGAGCCAGGAAGTCCTCAGTTTCAATCTCACCTCAGACATAGATGTGTGTGACCTGAACAAGTCACTAAACTGCTTTTAGCCTCAGTTGGTATTCAGCCCCATTTTTTTCTCAGTAAAATAGGGATAATAATAGCATCCGCTTCACAGGGTTATTGGGAGGATCACATGGGATAATATATGCAAAATGCTTTACAAACTATATAAAAACTAGCTAGTAATAATAATAAATCCCATAGCATATGGGAGCGTGGATTCTTTAGAAGATCTTGTCCTCTTTCATTTCTCTCTTGCGTCAGGATACATTTTTCAACATGTTTTGCTGGGCCCTCTTTGCATTAAAGTCACTAATTGTCAAGCAAGGCATGTGTTGGACTTAGTCTAGAGGAACTTTGTTGAGTTCTTTGAAGGATGGCTTTCAGTCTTCATCTTCTGCCATAGAGGTAGGCACATTTATCCTTGTGGTCCTCTCTTGGCTTATGCTCAACATGGGCTCTGAAAATGGAGATGGCTAAGTAGCCCCCACAAAATGAGCCACCCTACTGCAGGTAATAAAGATAGATTTGGGAGTTATAATGAGAGTTTATAATCACAATATGTCAAATCTTAGGAACAGGCTCTACAAGATCATCATGTGTTTCTTTCCTAGCCAATTAGAGCCCTGGGCCTTGAGTTGGCAAGACCCAAGTTCAAATATAATCCCAAATCCCTTACTGTGGGATACTATGATCCCAAACAAATCCTTTAACCTCTGTCTGTCTTAATTTCTTCAAGTGTAAAATGGGATTAATAATCTCCAAGGATTGTTGTGAGAATCAAATATTTGTAAAACACCTGGTATTTAGTAGTAGGTAAAATGCCTTTCCCCTTCCTTCTTCTGTAATGGCCTGAAGACTTGAAGCTCTCTGATGATATTTCTGAATGTGTCTATTCTTTTCCCTTTCCTATTTCAACTTTAAAGATATGATCTTGTCAACAATATGGAGAATTTCTAAGTTGTCCTCATTTAAAGTGTCAATCCTGGTCCCAGTCTTTTTACCCTTTACTTGTTCACACACACACACACTAAATACACATGGAAAGTTGGTAGAAAGGAAAGAGAAGAAAGAGAAAAGGAGGAGGAGAAGGAAGATAATAAAAGAAGAGGAAATGAAAGAGGAGAGGAGAAGAGAAAAGAAAGAAGAGGAAAGGAAAGAAGAGAGGAAAGGAAAAGAAAGAAAAGGAGAGAAAAAACAGAAATGGTTTGATTTCTTGTGGATCCCATGTTAGATCTCCTTGATCTAACTCAGTTTCCCTGAGTTCTCCCAAACCATCCCTAGAACAACTTATCTAGATCACATTCGTGTGCTCTAGATTTTTCCTACAAATCGTAGTCAAGTCTCTAGTCAAAAGATTCTTCCCTCTTCCCATGTTTGAAAATCAGGACATTTACCCATCTTCCATGCTGTAGCATGTAGCCCATTCTCTGTGATTTTCCACAGATGACTAACAGACGCTCAAGATTATATCCATAAGGTTTTTAAATACCCTGGCTTCCAGACCTTGCTGATCTGAACTCACTGATGGCAGTACCAGACCGGGTTGATCGGAATTCATGGATGGTAGCCCAGTTGTCTATAATCGTTCCCTCACGTGCTTGGATTAAGAAACATTTTTTGTTCTCAAAATCACAAAGAATCGCAGAAATTCAGCCTCAGAAGGGACCTTATACCATTTGATCCAACTCTACCTATAAAAATATCACTTTGATGGCACACCAAACCTACCTCTGCTGGAAGAATCCCAAAGAGGGAAGCCATTGCTGAGTTAGCTCATCCCATCTAAAGTAGCTCTCATCTTTAGGAAGTTATTACTGCCACAGTGCTTAAGTTTCTCCCTTTGAAGTTTCCATCCAATTCTCCTCGAGAGCAAAGAAGAACTAATCTAGTCCCTTTCCCACATCACAACCTTTCAAAGACATGAAGAGAATTTCATATCCCCCTAACATAATAACACTTGGTCCTTGTATGTCATCACTCGAGGCTCTTCACTCTCTTTTCTGTCTTTCTCTGAATATTCCTCAGCTTGTTAAACGTCCTTCCTAAAATGAGATGTCAGAGCTGAATCCTGTACCCTTAATGGGGCCTGATTAAGACAGAGGAAAGAATGATGATCACTTCCTCATTTCTGGTATCTATCCATCAACAAGCATTGATTAATCACCAATTATTCCCCAGGGTAGGTGATGGGGTTACAAAGGTAAAAATAAAACAGTCCCTGCCCTCAAGGAGCTTACCTTCTGAAAAAGGAGATAATAGATTTGACCAATAGGTTTGCAACAGATACGAAGTAACCCTAACAATGAAGGTGCAAGAAATCTCATGCACAAGGTGGTACTTCAGCCAAATCTTGAATGGAATCAGGGATTCCCAAAGGAAAAGGTGAGGTGAGAATATTCCAGGTATAAAGGGGAGCCACTGGGAAAGCAGAGGAAGGGGAGATAGAGGGTCATGTCCAAGAAACAGCAAGGAAGCCAATATGGTTAGTAGAGTATGAAAAGACTAAAAAAGAGTTCAGTTTGTAAGAAGCTTAAAACATCCCCCAAAAGAGGGATGTATAGATCATATGGAGCCATTGATGTTTACCGAGTGAGGGAAGGGGATGATACATTTTGACTAAACTTAGGAAATCCCTTAGGCAGCTGTGTGAATGATGGATCGGAACAGGGGAAGATGAGGCAGGAAGAGCAAACGGGAGCTGATTCCAACAGGCCAGGTAAGTGTGATCTTCAGATAGGCTAGACATGCTATTTACATCTTCCTGTCAGCAGTAGAGTTTTTAAATATGACAGACCCAAGTATCCTTTAGCCTCTCCTTTAAAGATATCCTCCCAAGTAGACACTGAACCCTTGGGCGTGACCTTTCAACCAGCATCCCTATCCACTCAATTGTGGGTCTAGAGCAGAGCATCAAACACGTAGCTGTGTGGCCCGGTGTACAACACTTCCAAGTGGGGCCTAGATTAAAACGTAATATTTAATCATATAAAATGACAACAAAACGTGAATAACATTGCATTTGAAAACTAAGTCAGTATGTAGCCTAAGGGGAATCATATGGATGCTCTGCTAAAATCTAGGTCAACTATATCTATAGCACCGCGCTGATCAATTTGCTTATTAGTCCTGTCCAGAAAGGCAATCGGATTAGTCTAACATTACCTCTTCTTGATGGACCATGCTGACTCTTTGTGATCACTGCTTCCTTTTTTTTTTTTTTTTTTTTTTTTTTTTTTTTTTTTTTTTTTGGCTGAGGCAATTGGGGTTAAGTGACTTGCCCAGGATCACACAGCCAGGAAGTATTAAGCGTCTTAGTTCAGATTTGAACTCAGGTCCTCCTGAATTCAGAGCTGGTGTTCTATCCACTGCGCCACCTAGCTGCCCCCGCTGCTTCCTTTTCTAAATGATCACTAACCATCCCTTTAAAAACACGTGTGAAAATTATGCCAGAAATCTCAGTCCAGCTTAAGGTCTGGAACTTAAAGATTCCTTTCTCTTCTCTTTTTTGGAAAATTGGAGCAACATTTATCCTTTTCTTCTGCTTGATACTTCTGATTTCAACAGTCTTCTGAATACCATTAACAGTAGAAAACAAGGGCAACTAGGTGGCTCAATGGATAGCACACCAGCCCTGAAGTCAGGAAGATCTGAGTTCAGTATGACCTCAGACACTTAACACTTCCTGGCTGTGTGACCCTGAGCAAATCACTTAATCCCAATTGCCTCAGGGAAAAAAAAATAGAAAACAAAAGTTGTCGTCTGTCTGTCATCCCAAATCAACCCTTGCCATGGTTCTCCCTTACTGTTCTCTCAGTTTAATGCTTCTCCAGAGTATCTGTGATTACACTTATATAGGAGTTCCCTCAAGAATACAACCCAAGGGCTTCTTCCTGTCCTAGTCTTGTCCTGTTCTCCATGGGGTTCCACTCAACAGGCTACAGGCTTTCCTCTAAATCTCTTACCTTCTATGGATGCCAGTGACACATTTGAGTTACTCATGTTATTTCCTTCTCTTACTTTCTGACCACCCCACTTCCTTTGCTCTTCCCCCATCCTTAATGCTTTGGGCACATCATTATTTATTATTAATATGCCATAGCTTAGTCACTTCCTTTCTACTTTTCTTTTTACTGTCTTTAAATGACTCACGCATTCTCTGTCTGGTGTGACTCCAACCTGTCCCCATTTTGCAGGTAGAGAAAGTGAGACTTAGGAATTTTAAATGGCTTACTCAAAATCATTCAGCTGGTCAGCACCAGAGCCTGAATTCAAATCCAGCCTTACAATTTTGTCCACTATTTCCCACTGTCCAAAGCTCATCTGTACTGCAAGAGCCCAAGAATAGCATAAAGCAGCATTTCCAGCAGCATCATGACGCTCTATGGTCATCATCTAGTTCAGTGGTTAGCACGTAGGATGGGGTCATGGACTGGACCTTCCATGCCATTGATACAAGATGAAGAAACTCCCTCTATTGATGCTATTTGTGGGCTTAGATAATTGTCTGGGGACACTGAATGGTTAAGTGACTTGCCCAGGGTCACCTAGCCTATATGGTTCAGACAAATGCTGTCTCTCATCGTGTCTGGCATATAGTACAAAATGCTTCTTGACTGACTGACTCTCCCAAAGATGTCCTTATTGTGTCGTGATGGCCTGGCTTTATCACTTCCCTTTGCCAATTTGTGACCCGAGGAGTAAAAAATGGATGGCAGGGGCAGGAGAATGAGCAAATGGACAGCGCTTTGCAAATATTGACTATGTGCCAGACACTGGTTAAGTTTCGAGAATATAAAGACAAAAACAAGATAGTTCCTGCCCTCAAGTTGCTTATATTTTAATAGAAGAAAGCACCTTAAGGGGAATGATGACAAGGGAAGAGTAAATAGTAGCGAGGGAAAGGAGGAGAGACTGTGAACAGGGCCAAAAAAAAATTTGGACTCGTGCCCAAAGGTAGGGAAGAGTTATTAGTAAATTAATTAATTAAGATCCTGATGGCGGTCCTATTGGGAAATCTAATCATTTCGCAATAAACTCGGCCTTGTGGAAAAGCGATCTGAGACCCCGCCATTCGCTCTTACTTGTGAAATTCATCCACATCGCCTCTTATTGACGGGTACCTTATCTTTTATTGACTGGAATAGACCAGGGAGACCTTAGTTTAAAGCAAACAGATATTTTTAGTTGATAAAATTGTAAACACAATCTCAATAATGACTTGCTAATATTTGTTCCCTGCCTGAGGATATTAACACAACCTTTATGTGTTTGTTAAGTGTGCTTGGGGTGGGAGGAGGGAAGCTTAAAAATTGACAGAAAAATGACTGGATCAGTGTAGCGGATCGCTAAAGTAGGGGTTGATGAGAAGGAGAATGGAAAAGTCTTTAAGGTTCACCTAAGAATTAAATGGTTTTATTTATTGATCAAGCCAGAACTACACAGTTTTGCACTGAATTAAAGCCCACAAACCTCCTTCAGAGCAATTGGCATGAAGTTCACTCTCAATTACATATTAGGGGCATGGGTTCAGGGATTCAGAGAAAGGGGGTGCACTACCAGAAGACCACTGCTAGGGGCAGCAGAGGGGAGTCCACGAAGAGTTCCAAAGTCATCTGGGTCCTGTTTTCACTATTTATTCTTGCTAATGGTTCATTCTGTTTTGTTAATGTTAAGGAATAATAAATACTGTTGGTGAGCGCTAAATAAATAGGCAAGACCCCTTTTGGGGTTTTCTTGGCAGAGATACTTGAGTGATTTCTCATTTTCTTCTCCAGCTCATTTGACAGATGAGGAAACTGAGGCAAATAGGGTTAAGTGACTTGCCCAGGATCACACAGCTCGTAACTGTTTGAGGCCAGATTTGAACAATGGAAGATGAATCTTCCTGACTCCAAGACTCTCACTCTACCCTCTGTGTAGCTACCTCCCACATATCTTGGCTTGGTTAAGATTGATTTAGCAATATTGACAAAGAATTAAAGAGGAGCCCGTCACCAGTGTTTTAAGGAAAACAGAAAATCCAAGCTCTGCCCAATTCTAGCGCTAGTTTGGAGTTGAAAAATCCCTTCTTACGGAATGAATTTTGCCGGGGAGAGAGAAAGGGAATGTCTATATGGTTACTGTTTGCATAATCGACAGTATACAGAATTTGGAGTCATAAGTCAAGGCTCACTCCAGCTTTCCTTCTTCTAGCCTCCAGGTCCTTGGACAAATCAGTCCACTGCCCTGACTCTCATTATTTTTATCTGTAAAAATCAAAGGATTGCACTTCTCATTCAAGCTTCTCATTTAGATCTCTATCCCGGTGATTCAATGACATGTATTTCCAGTTGGATGACTATCCTCACTGAACATCACTTTTGCCCCTTCTCCACAACAGACTTGGCTGAATTGGGCTCTTGAGATAAGAAGGCACAGAGGTACAAGTCTGCAGGTCTATGCAATGCCAGGACATGAAGCAGAAGTTCGTGGCCATCATTCACTCCAAATCTCAGTCATTCTGAGGGATGTCACATGAACCTCCGTATCCCCCTTACTGTTCTAACCCATTTCCTGTTTTTCTTTTGTTAGGTGGGGGGAGGTGGAAAGGGAAGAATGGGATCTTGATAGATAGTCCATTCCCAAGTGTCCTCAGTCTTCTTCCATTTTTCTAACAAGCCCCTTTATTCTAGTGTTACTCATTCAAAGCAACTGCTTATGAAGCCCTATCCTTATAGTAACCATTCTACTGTTCCACAAAGTTTTGCTTACCATATTTCTATCATTTTCTGTCCACAAGCAAAAATTAAGTTCACTGGATCACGTATTTAGAGATTTTTAAAGACAATGGACACCAACAGGTCTTAACCTTTCTGTATGTCTTGGTCCCCTTGAGAGGACAATGAACTTCTTGTCAGAAATCATGTTTTTAAAGGCATAAAATACATAGGATTATAAAAGAAATCAATTATATTAAATATGCTTTAAAAAAGAAGCTCCCCAACTCCAGATCAAGAATCCCTGAAAGCCAGCTTTGTCTCATTTTACAAATGAGGAAACTGAGTTTTAGAAAGACGAAGTAATTTCCTAATCCAATCACTGTTCCCTTCTCACTATTCATCTAGTTCCTAACCTTAGCTCAAGTCAATTTCAATAGCCTCCTAATTGGTCTTTCTGCCTCAGGTCTCTTACCACCACCCTTCATCCATCCTTTCCTTGGTGGCCAAAGTGATTTTACTTACATGCAACTTGGATCATGTCATTCCCCTATTCAATAAACCCCAAACTATTGATTCTAGGATAAAATATAGACTCCTCTGACTTTTAAAGCCTTCCATGACTTTTTATGGCCTGACCCACAATTCCAGTCTCATTATCACATTCTATAGTCTAATTATATTGGCTTTCTTGCTTTTCATGACTCTCCTTATCCCCACTCCATGTTTACACCATGAATGTCATTTCTCCTTATCTCCATTTCAAAGGATCTCTTACTCCTTTCAGGACTCACCAGAAGCACCACCTTGAACGCAAAGGCTTTTCTCAAGTCCCCAACTGCTATCACTTCCTTCCCCAAACTCCATTGTATTTATTTCATGTGTATTTTTACATATGGTATATGCATACATGTTTTGAAAAGAATATACGCTCCAAAAATTTAAAAATTAAATAATTTTAAAAGAATATAAGGTCCCTGAGAGCAAGGATTGTTTCATTATCAATCTTTATGATTCCAGCAGCTGGCAAATAGGAGACCCTGAATAAATTTTTGGAGTCATTAAATTGCTTTGTCAATAATGAGAACGGGCTACATTGTACAATTGTACAATCCTTCCTCCAGTTGCCACCAATGCCCTAATGCCAACTTTTTTCAACCAAGGTCAGATAGACCTTTAACCCCAGGGCTGATATTCTGAAGTTAAAGGTATATCCAAGTAGTGAAACCAGGAGCAATTTTTCTCTAGCCACCTACACTGGATGCAGACCATAACAGTGGCCTAAGCACTATATTCTCTGACCAAGTATCTTAGCCTGCCCTAGAAATGATGGGTAGCTAGGGGACACCATGGTGCACAGAGTGCCAGGCAAATCTTACCCTCAAACATTGGTAAAGGAGAAAAACAAATATGACCTTCACAGCTCTCTCATCAGATCATAGAGTCTGAGCTGAAAATGTACCTCTAACACAACTCCTTTCATTTTACACATAGGGAAACTGAGGCTCCACAGCATTTGTGTGAAATCATCCAAAAATCATACTTCATGATAGGCAGGATTTGAACCAGTTTTTCTGATTGTAGAATCAATTAATGTGATTTTTCCTATAACACAAGGTGTTTCTCCAACTGGATTTCTTTTGACTAGATGGAAGAGACCATTCTCTGCCTCATTTCTTATCAACACTTTATCGCTGATTGGTTTTGTCTCAATCAAACTGAAACCTGTTGAAGTTAAAGACCTTGCCTGATCATAGATCTGTCCTTGAAATCTTGTGCGGAAACTAGATTGTTAATCTGATCCTGGAATCTCTCAGTTTATTTCTACGAATATTCACTGAGCAACTCCCATGTGCAAGATTCTGGGGTAGGATACCAAGACTAAAAGGAAATCATTCCTGCCCTGAAACCTGTTAAAAGCCTTCATTTAAAAAGGCCAAGGTATCCCATCACATCCAAGGCCATCTCCAGTTGTCCTGAGCTATGTCTGACCACTGGACCCAAATAAGACCTTGCCCAGCCCTACCTCGCCTCAATCCAAGTCACTTGTATGTTATAGCATCACTTCCCTGAGGTCATAGTCCTCTTGAAGCACAAACAACAACAACAAATCCTCATTTCTAAGCACCCAAAGTTTGACCAGCTATCAACCACTACTGAAACAGCATGTATTCAGCCCTTCCCAAATTCCAGGAATGATCCAAGGTGCTGGGAATACAGGGACACAAACACTACAATCCCTGTCCTGTTCTATTCCATTGGAGGAAACAACAATGTGTAAATAACTTCAGCTAAAAACACAAAATCCATTTCAGGGAGGGATGCTGAGGACGGTCAGGGATCAAGCTCAAACTCAAACTCAAAAGAGCCACCTCCTTCCTACAGGAAACCCAGCCTGACTTCCTCTCCCAATCCTCGAAATTACATTACATATATATTGTCTCTATTTATCTGCACACCTCGACAAAATGTAAACTCCTTGAGGGCAGGGACTTCCATTTATGTGCATGTGTGTGTTCGGTGCCTGTCATATTTGTCACTGTTGTTCAGTCCAACACTTCATGACCCCATTTAAGGTTTTCTTGGCCAAAATACTGCAGTGATTTCTCAATTCTTCTCCTACTCATTGCCACCTAATTGTCAAAAGTAAGCATTTAATAAGTATTCACCAGCTGAATGTAGGAATTGAGAAGAGAACCTCTGGAATGGTTCTTTTGGTTTTGCTATATCAGAAGGCTATCCTTAGCCTTCTGATGCCACGATTGAGTGTTATATCTAACTTCCACCGAATGAGTTTATTCTCTCAAAACAATTTGCATTTGCTTTTTCAGTCTAAAGGAAAAGTCTAAGCCCAAGAGCTGAGCTAGACTGTGAGAATCTCACCATTTACTTCATTGCATGTCCTTGAAAAGGGCTCCTGACCTTGCTATTTCATTCTCCTCTGTTCATCCGAGAAGTCACACATGGTCACGTAGCACTCACCACCACATGCTAGCTGGACTGATGTTCTAAGATCTTAAAATATCAGTTTTCCAATCCCAAAGGTCTCACCCTTTTCTTCTGCTCCTTCTGCCACTTGAAGAGACATCCTGATAGAAATATTCAGAGTCAGGAAACTTGGATTCACAAAAACTCATAGACCCAGAACTGGAGAGAACCAAAGAGGTCATTGAATTTGAATCTCCCTCCTCTTTTACAGATAAAGAAACTGAGGTCCAAGAAAGTGAAGGAACTAAGAGGATTATAGATCTAGAAAGGAACATAGAAAACACTGACTCCACACTTTTTCGTTTTACAGATGAGGAAATGAGGTCTCAGGAAGTGAAGGGAGTTGCCCAAGATAACACAGGTGGCAAGCATCAGTGGTAGAACTTGAATTCAGGTTTTCTGACTCCAAAGGCAGTATTTTTTCAATTGAATCATAATCCTATGCAGATTATCAAGTGACTTCAGCACAGCACAGTGACTTCAAGAAGCATGGGGCTATCTTGTACGCAGCACTTCTACTTTTTTGTGTTTGGAGTGGAGTAGGGGGGTTGCTGGGTTTGCACATAGGGCAAGAAAGAAGGATTTTCCCCCTTCCGATGTCTTGGAGGAAAGGTTTATTCTGGCCCATTTCTCACTCTTTTTGTGAATGAAGTAAAGAAGTCTGTTTTTCAGTTTTTCCTACCAAGAAGATGAAGAAAAGGATAGAGGCTGGCCATCACACAAAGAAGAGAAAGACATCTTTGTTGGGTATGTCAAGCCAGGGACTATATGGACATTGCAGACTCAGGAAATTAACAGATGCAGATTCAACTTTCAGTGAAGTGTTCCACAATGGAACTGATCCAAGGCCAATCCTAGGACTCCAACTGACTACCTATGTCATTTTTAAAATGTCACTTATCTTCTCTGGAACTCAGTTTCCCCATCTACAAAATGGGGGAAAGGGTGAATTTGGTGACCTCTAAGGTTTTTTTCCAGCTCAAAATCTACGAGCCTTTGTGTTATAGATTGTTTATGCTTTTCCTTGCCAGAGTACTATTCTTTTGGAGAAGTTAATTTTCCAAAGTACTCTGAAATAGGAAAGGGAATAAAACTAGACTCATTTGGAAATGTGGTTGATGTTTTTTTCATTACTTTGCTATTGTTTCTGTTCCAATTAAACATTTTTACCATTTCAATGTTGTTGCCTGCTTGGATCTGCTAGCTTGATGATCTACTGAAGACCCAGGCTAGAGTTAATGCCAGATGTTGCCAGTTTTGTGCTTTGTTTTTTGGGGTTTTTTTTCCAAATTAGGTAAGGACAAGTAAGGAAAGGGAGCGAGTATTCATTAAGAACCTCCTATGATAGGTTAGATTCAAAGGACAAAACAGTCATAACTATATTGCAACAACTATAGCAATCTAGTGTTTGACAAAGCCAGAGACCCCAGCTTTTGGGATAAGAACTTACTGTTTGACAAAAATTTCTGGGAAAATTGGAAAATAGTATGGCAGAAACTAGGCATCGACCCACACTTAACACCGTATACCAAGATAAGATCAAAATGGGTTCATGACCTAAACATAAAGAATGAGATTATAAATAAATTAGAGGAACACAGGATAGTTTACCTTTCAGACCTGTGAAAGAGGAAGGAATTTATGACCAAAGAAGAACTAGAGATCATTATTGATCACAAAATAGAAAATTTTGATTATATCAAACTGAAAAGTTTTTGTATAAACAAAACTAATGCAGACAAGATTAGAAGGGAAGCAATAAATTGGGAAAATATTTTTACAGTCAAAGGTTCTGATAAAGGCCTCGTTTCCAAAATATATAGAGAATTAACTCTAATTTATAAGAAATCAAGCCATTCTCTAATTGATAAATGGTCAAAGGATATGAACAGACAATTTTCAGATGAAGAAAATGAAACTATTTCTAGCCATATGAAAAGATGCTCCAAATCATTATTAATCAGAGAAATGCAAATTAAGACAACTCTGAGATCCCACTATACACCTGTCAGATTGGCTAGAATGACAGGGAAAGATAATGCGGAATGTTGGAGGGGATGTGGGAAAACAGGGACACTACATTGTTGGTGAAATTGTGAATATAATCAATCATTCTGAAGAGCAATTTGGAACTATGCTCAAAAAGTGATCCAACTATGCATACCCTTTGATCCAGCAGTGTTACTACTGGGCTTATATCCCAAAGAGATCATAAAGAAGGGAAAAGGATCTGTATGTGCACGAATGTTTGTGGCAGCCCTGTTTGTAGTGGATAGAAGCTGGAAACTGAGTGGATGCCCATCAATTGGAGAATGGCTGAATAAATTGTGGTATGCGAATATTATGGAATATTATTGTTCAGTAAGAAATGACCAACAGGACAATTTCAGAAAGGCCTGGAGAGACTTACATGAACTGATGCTGAGTGAAACCAGCAGGGCCAGGAGATCATTCTATACTTCAACAACAATACTATACGATGATCAATTCTGATGGACCTGGCCCTCTTCAGCAATGAGATGAACCAAATCAGTTTCAATGGAGCAGCTATGCCCACTAAAAGAACTCTGGAAGATGACTAAGAACTATTACATTGAATTCCCAATCCCTATATTTTCGCCTGCCTCCATTTTGCATTTCCTTCACAGGCTAATAGTACAATATTTCAGAGTTGATTCTTTTTGTGCAGCAAAATAATGGTTTGGTCATGTATACTTATTGTGTATCTAATTTATACTTTAATATATTTAACATCTACTGGTCATCTAGGGGAGGGGGTGGGAGGAAGAAGGGGAAAAACTGGAACAAAAAGTTTGGCAATCATCAATGCTGTAAAATTAGCCATACATATAACTTATAAATAAAAAGCTATATATATATATATATATATATATATATATATATATAGAACCTACTATGTGCTGGGTATTGTGCTAAGCACTTTAACAAATATTCAGTAAATTATACCTTAGAGTCCACACAATTTGAACCCTAATCCAATGCAGTTAATAGGGAAGGTATCCTTAGCCCACATATAGAAATCAACTATGATTAGTATTGTCAATCAATAAACTTTTATATAGTACCTATTATGTGTCAAGCTTTTATTAGTTTCATGCAGTGGTTCTCAAAGTATGGTCTAGAGAATACTGGAGATCTCTGAAACCCTTTTAGAGGGTCTACAAATTCAAAAATAGATTTTATTTCTAATATGGTAAATGTCTATAAATATAATCCAGATAAACAAAAACGCTTTGGAGAGATCCTCAATAATTTTTAATAGAATAAAGATTCCATTCTATGCAGGAGGCTCAGTAACTGCCTCTTGCAGCAACTCTCTATCCAAACTGTTAATGCCCCACCTTAGGAATTATTTAGTATCTATTTCATATTTAATTTTCAAGTATATGTTACTCCTCCCAAAGTCAGCTCCTTAAAGACAGCAACTGTATGTTTTTGTCTTTGTAGCCACATAGTGTCAGGCACACAGTAGGTGGTTAATAAATATTTACCAAACTGAAACATTGTTTCTGCTGTTATTATTATTCACATCTCTGAAGATACTAGCTCTGTAATCATGGGCAAATCACTTAATCTAAGACTCATTATACTGCCTGTCACAAGGTTGCAAAGAAAGTGCTCTGTAAACCTCTAAACACGGTAGAAATCTGCACCATTATTGGAATAGGATCAGGGACTGGAACTGTGGTTTCATTAGTACAAGGGACTTCCAGAAGAAGAAACTCCCTCTGCCAATGAAGGTGGCTATCTCCTCTGAGATTTATCATTGTGGAGAGTTGTTCCAAGCACTAAGGGAAGTAACCCAGTCAATATATATGTTAGAGGCAAGTTCTGGACTCAGTTTGCCTTCAAGGCCAGCTCTCTAACAAATCTGCTTTCTGAGTCATTTTTGTGGGTGGCTAGAGAAAAAGGGAAGGGAAGCTTCAGGAACACTGAATTCAGACTGCTGAACTTGAGGTAGCCATCGTATCTTTGGTCGTCCTCCAAGAGAATGGGCCTTTCCACTTTGGTGCCCGTGCAGAGGCCAGATCACCCCTCCCGTTAGAGTGAGGAGGCCTTTTCTGGATGGATTGAACAAATGGCTGCTGTCAAATTCTGTGATTCTGACGTGAATTTGAAGACAGAAACCAGCCCCACCTCACAAAGTTTTCTCTTCTTGGGTAAAACATTTGGAAATACTTTAGCCATTCTTCCCACAACATGATTCTCAGACTCACCACCATTTTATTACCAGCCTATAGACATGTTCCAACTTGCCATTGTCTGGCTCCAAACGAGCTTCTCAGAAGTGAGCACAGTACAAACACGGTACGCAGCAAGGACATGTTGTCTGGCCAGGGCAAAGTCCAGGGGGACTGCTATCTCTCCTGATCTGGACAGCATGCTTCTATGCTGCTCTTGTTTTGTGTTAAGCTCGAATCCCACTGAACCACGGAGTCTTCTTCATTTGCTTGGCCCCTCTCCCCTCGCCTGTACTTGTACAGTAGATTCCTGGAACCCAAGGGCAGGATTTCACATTTGTGCCTATTATTTTTCCTATTAAATTTCATCTTGTTAGTTGCAGCCCATCATGCCAGCCAGAGAGAGATGGCACAGATAGTGAATATTTCCTGGGGCAATATTCTAGAAGTCTGGGGACTTCTGGAAATGCGCTTACCTTTACGTGGCCTTTTCCAAATGGATTGGAGAGATTAATTCAGCCTGGGTCCCAGAGAGGTTAATTCTCCCCATATCCTAACATCTCCCAAAGAGAAAGCACATTTCTTTTTCTGGGTAATCACTGTACATTGCAGGACCCGAGGGACCTAAACAGGTCCCTTTTGCAACTAATTAGCATACATACACACACACACAAACATGTATATATGTGTGCAAATTTTATGGGTACGTACATCTATATACATATGTGTATATATTCTGTTTGAGTTATGATTTTAAATAAATGTGTATATAAATATTAACAGAATAATATACTTAAGAAATATGTATAATGTATCCATAATTTATATATTTAACAAAATATATATGTGTGTAAATGCATTTGCATATAATCTTTATGTACACACATGTATGTGTATCTATTTAGGTATGGTTTTCACTGAATACATCTCTTAAGAGAATTAAATACACAGAGAACAAAAACACACATATATATATTAAGAGGCTATATGTATATATATATTACACATATATAATATTATATATAATTATATATGATATATACTATATTATATATACTATATATAATATATACTATAAAGACGTATATAATATCTATAACTTATATGTTTAACAGAATTCATATGTGTAAGTATATGTGTGTGTGTGTATATATATATATACATATATATATGTATTGTGTATTCTGTTCAGGTTATGATTTTAATTGAAGATATCTCTAAATTAGCAGAATAATATATTTAAGAGAGTATGTATTATATATATATATATAACATGTTTAACAGAATTTATATGTGTAAATGTATGTCTCTAAATTTTCTATACATGCATGTATATATGGTGTATGTGTATATATATATATATATATATATATATATATATATATATATATATATATACTTTTTTTCTTTTTAGATTATGGTTTTAACTGAACCTCTCAACAACCTTTATCTTTACATAAGATAGAGAGGTTCTTAACCTAGAAATCCATAGGGACCATGGATAGATTTAAGGAAATGCATAAACTTAGATGGGGGGAAAATAACAATTTTGTTTTTCCTCACCTTGGTTTCCTTTGTAATTCTATGCATTTTATTTGATATATTTGAAAGCACTATTTTGAGAAAGAATCCAAAGGTTTCACCAGAGTGCCAAAGGGTTAAAAAGCCTCTGCTCTGAATCTCTTAGCCTTCATAGTGATTGCCACTAAGGATGTGGAGCAAATAAGACCCCCCCCCTCCCCAAGATAGTAAACTCAGAAATTACCCTCTCTGATCATAATCTTCTGCCCCAGGGCTCCCAAGTCTGCCCTAATCTTCATTGCTGTCTCCAGTTCCTCATCTCTCCCCTGTTCTTCCAACACATCCTAATAAAATACATTTGTCACTTTAAGGTTTGCCTCAAGCTCTCACAAATATTATCTTATTTGAATCTTAGGGACAACTCTGTGAGGTAGGTCCTTTGGTCAAATATTATTTGACCAATGAAGAAACTGAAGTTCAGAGGCCTTAGGTGACTTGCTCAAGAAACAGAAGTTGTCTAATATAGAATTTGAATTCAGATCTTTCCCGACTCCAAGCCCAGCATCCTATGCATTGGGCCACCCAGCTACCACAGTAAAACATCATGTCAAAAATACAGCCTCCTCATAAAAACCCAGCCTTGCTGCTTCCCTCTTTCTTATTTCTGTTTCTATGGCTCTGTTCCATTTCCTATTTCCTTTTTTTCATCTTCCCAATCACATTGACACAAAACTTCAAAAATCATCATTTAGGTGTTCCCTAAACATCCCCTTGTTAGCATATTCTAGAAACTTTCCAGGAATTAAAGTTAAGCTCATTGACCAACTCTTCCCTCCCTTCCTTTTCCCACCCTCTCTGTCTCTCTTTTTCTGTGTCTCTGTCTCTTTCTCTCATTCTCCCTGTCTCGGTTTGTCGGTCTCTCTGACTCTGTGTGTATCTGTCTGTCTGTCTATCTCTCTTCTCTTCTCTTTCTCCTCTCTGTCTCTCTCTCTCTTTGAAAAATCACCAATGTCTCATCAATCACTTCTCCAAGTTTCTAAGTCTCCCTCATCTCCTTTATCAAATCAATCGTCACATTCTGTGGATTATGCTCCCACGATCCTTTTTGTTTCTGTCCCCTTCTCTTCCCTCATACCCAGACACCACCCTATTTCAGGCCCTTATCACCTCTCACCTAGATGATTACTTCCTAATTGGTCTCTCTGTTTCTAGGCTTCACCCTAGGTGTTTCAGCTAGGTGGTGTAGGGATAGAGGTCTGAAGTGAAGTCAGGAAAAGGCTTCCATTTAAATCTGACCTTAGACACTTGCTGCCTATGTGACTCTGGGTAAGTCATGTAACAGCTCTCTGCCTGTGTAAATGGGAGAAATAATATTCCCTGTGGCCCAGGGTTATTGTGATGATCAAATGAGCTATTACCTGTAAAGTGTTTAGGCACTAGCCTGGTACCTGCTTGGAGTCTAATAAATGCCTTTTCCTCCTCCAGGCCATACTTCACAGAGCTGCCAAAGGAAAGCTCCCAAAACATGACCTGATCACATCACTTTCCTACTCAAATTCCATATTTATTGCCTGGGATATAAACTACAAGTGCCTCAGTCTACAAATGCCCTCCAGAATCTACAAGGCCCTCCAGAATCTAATGACAACTGCAGATTCCTTCATGTTTTCACCTTCCCAGACATATCAGGGCACTATGTTCTCTCCAGTCTTACTTTCTGCTCCTTTCTTCAACCCCATTATCTTCCATGTCTGGGTTATACTGACTCCTTTCTCTGAAACATTCCTGTTCCATCCAGGCCCAGATCCATCTTCTCCAAGAATCCTGCCCTAATATATAGAATTATAAGTCATGGACTCATAGAATCAGAGGGAGAAAGGACCTTAGAGGACAGCTAACTTGTGCCCCCACTTTACAGATGAGGAACTGAAGGCCCAGACTAGTTCAGGGACTTGAGGGAGATCATCAAGGTGGGATTTGAACCCAAGATTCCTTACTCCAGAGTCATTGAGTTTTCTAGAGCATTTTGTCTCTCCTTTAATCTTATCATACTCTAAGGTGTGTTAAGAGTATTAAACTATGGGATATGTTAGTAGAATATAAGGTCTTTGTGGTCTTGTGTCATTGTTCATTTTAAGATGCCAGCACCTAGAACAATGCCTTGCACTATTTCTACATGATAAACAAAAAACTCCGTGTGTGTGAGAGTGTGTATGTGTGTGTATGTGTGTGTGTGTGTACGTATGTGTGTGTGTGTACTAGCTAGGGAGCTAGTCAGTAGCAGTAGCAGCAGCAGGAGGAGGAAGAGGAGGAAGAGCAACAGGAGGAGGAGGAGGAAAAGAGGAGTTGTAGCAGCATCAGTAATAGAAGAAAAAGAAGGACGAGGAGGAGGAGAAGCAGCAACAGAAAGAGAAGAAGAAAGAGAGGAGGAGCTGTTGTTGCTGCCATTGTTATTATTGTAGCAGCAGCAGTAATAGTAACAGGAGAAGGAGTAGGAGTAGAAGGAGTAATACCACCAGCAGCAGCAGAAGCAGGAGGAGAAGGAAGAGAGGAGAAGCAGTTGTTACTGTTGTTATTGCTATTGTTGTTGTAGCAGCAGCAGTAACAGTAGCAGGAGGAGGAGGAGCAGGAGCAGCAGCAATAGTAGCAATAGTAGTTGTTGTTATTGTTGTAGCAGCAGCAGAAGGAGGAGGAAGAGGAATAGTAGTAGCAGCAGTAGTAATAGTAGCAGGAGAGGTAGTAGTAGTAGCAGCAGCAGCAACAGTCACTTAGCAAGCTATCATGTGATCGCTGTTTGGGAAAATGATGACAAGACAGAGCTGCCAGGATACAATGCTAAGGCGACAGTGTGACATGAGAAGAAAGGACTTTGAGGAGAAGAAAGGCTATCACCTGAGAAGAGCTTCATCCTTGACTAGCAAAGAAAAGTTGTCACAATCAACAGAAAGCCATTGCCTAGCAGGAAAGCCAGATCATTGTCTCCCTGGGATGTCTCTACCAGAGACCTGCTCAGAGACTTTCAGTAAACTCTGCAGGTCACACCATTAATGTCTGTCCTCCTTCTAAGTATGCTAAAACAGTGCTTTGGTCTACTCAGATGTGTTTGCCGGAGGAAGAAGAAGTCTTGCCTTCCTAGATCTCCCTTGAAGTATAGAATATGTATGTATATACATGTAATTTTTATTTATATACATATGTATATATATATATATAGAATATATATGCATTACATGTGTATATGGGATATCTCCTATAGGATCTATCATTTCCCAACCTCCCCTTCCCCATATTACAACTTGTTCAATGTCATTCAACTGAACCTGGGGAATAGACAGGATAGAAGTCATCTTCCTACTCCCCACCACTCTAGGTCAAAAATTAAGCTTTCTTATCCTGAAATATCTCTTCACTCCTGGGTCCCCTTCTTCTGATTGACTTTTTTCTCCTGGAACCTCCATTTTTTAAAAAAGTCCCCAGGTCAGCCACGTTAATCTCTCTCTGGACTTTCTCTTTACTCACCAAACTTCTTTCTCTGCCACTGACATGGTCACCTTCCCAGTCTTTCATCTTTTTTTCTAAGTATTATCTTCTCCCATCAGAAAGTAAACTCCTTGAGGCAGAAACTATCTTTCTTGTTCCTTCTATTGGTATCCCCTGAATTTAGCCCAGTGCGGCACATAGTAACCACTTAAAAATGCTTGTTGATTTAACTTGACTTAACATCATCTGGATTTCCATTGAAAAACTAATCCCTTGGCCTTGAAGTTTGAGTCACTAATAAGTTTGGAAACTGAAGATCTATTTGATTTTCTGATTGGTTAAGTGTGGTACCTCAAAGTTTGAGACTTCCTAAGTATAGCAGGTGTACATGTCCAATAAAGAAAGGACTACATTTCCCAGGATGACTGGACCCAGAGTAAAGAGCTCATGGAAAGCAGACCTCCATGAGGAGAATGGTGTTTGTCCCTTTTCCCAAGGCCATCAAAAGGGACTGGTTTTTCCCTGCTGAGGAGCTATTTGGAAGGGACCACACAGAGAAAGCAAGGGAGTGAGACAACCCAGTTGCGGAAAGGTTGGCAAATGAAGGCTGCCATTGGCAACAAAGAATAGGGTCCGAGACAACCTCGGCCAGGGCCACTGGGTGGGAATAAGTGGAAGAAACTTGCTGAATGCTTGAGGTAAAAACAAACAAACAAGCAAACAAAATGAAGGAGAAGCTATAGACCCCCCCTCCCCGTTTTGTTGACATCTTCAGCTAGAATGCATCCAAGAAAACATCTGCAAAAAGAAAGGGAATTGTCCCATGCCTTCCCTTTTTGGAATAAGAGTACTGAGTCCCAAACTCCTTTGGAATGAAGGAAAAGAAAATTCCTTATTCATGAATACACTTAAAGTTATTTTCTTTGGCTCATGATTCATTTCTGTCTAATGGAAGGTTTTTCCTATTGTCCTAGTTCTTCCTTTCAAGTACCCTTGGTTTCACCTGGGAGTCACTCTTCACATTCATCACTCTCCCTCATCCTTCTCATCCAATCATATTCCAAGGCTTATCAATTCTACCTCTACAGGTTCCTCTCATCAGGGCCCTCTCCACTCACACTCTAGTTCAGGTTCCGGTTCTTAGCACTTCTGTCCTGGACTGTTAAAATAGCCTTCTAATTTGTCTCCTTGCATTAAGACTTTCCACTCTCTGCTTCATCTCCCAAATTCTTGTCAAATGGATGTTCCTAACACATCGGTCTAAGAAAGTGGATTTTTATGGTGTCAGGTCATCCCTCTTGTTTTTAACATAGGCAACTAGCATTTTTCTTTTTTTTTCTTTTTCTTTTCTTTTCGTTCTTTCTTTCTTTCTTTTTTTTCCCCTGAGGCAATTGGGATTAAGTGACTTGCCCAGGGTCACACAGCCAGGAAGTGTTAAGTGTCGAAATCAAATTTGAACTCAAGTCCTCCTGACTTCAGAGCTGGTGCTCTCTCAACTACGCCACCTAGCGGCCCCACAACTACCATTTTTCAAGCACTTACTATGTGTCCACTATGGTAAGTGCTGCCAATACAAATAAAGGGAAAAGACATTCCCGCCCCCCCCCCCCCCAAGAGGCTCACAGTCAAATAAGGAAAGGTACCATACAAACAACTATGTACAAATAAGTTATATACATGAGGGAAAGCATGAACCTCAAGGGAGCCCAGAAAAGGCTTCTTGTAGAATGTCCGACTTTAGCTGAGACTTGAAGGAAGCCAGAAGGCAGAGATGAGGAGGGAGAGAATTCCAGCTGTGGGAAACAGAACCAGAGATGGAATCCTCCGGCATCTAAAAACCTTCCTAATCTGGCTGCCTTGTACCTTTCCAAGCCCGTTACACGTTATTCTCCTCCATGCACTGTCTGTTCCCAGCAAATCAAGCTTCTCGCTGTTCTCTTTACACACATTCCATCTCCTACTTGTCTGCCTTTCTGGAGAAGGCTGTTCTCCATTCCTCGAATACTTTCTCCTCACCTCTGCCTCCCAGAATCCTGAGCTTCCTTCAAAGTTCAGCTCCAAGGCCCCTTTCCATAAGAGCCTTTTTGTTCTCCTGGCTGTTCCCTTAAACCCCAATTATCATAAACAAAGTGTCTCAAAAAGTCTTAGCTTTAATAACTAAAATATGTATAAATATATATGTTTTATTTACTTACATATGGATATTTCCCCAAAAATATGATTTCCTTGAGGGTAAGGACTGTTTAATATTTGCCTTCATACTCTTATTGCCTGGCACGTAGAATGTGTTTAATAAATGCTTATGTATATATTTCCTGATTTCCTCATTCTTAATACCTTCCCTCCTGCTCTCAGAGAAAAAAACATCCTTCAGTTTTATAGACTCTGCATTTATTTATCTGTGCAGATGTTATTTTCTCCCAATAGAATGGAAGCTTCTTGACCCCAGAGATTACTTTGCTTTCTCCCCTCAGAGCTTAGTACAATGCGTTGGCATCTAGTGGGCACTCCATAAATGCTTGCTGAATCTAATCAATTTCAACTAAAGACATGTTTTGCTATTTTGCTACGGTTCTTGCTTTGCTTGGTCTGTTAGCATGGTGAGCCACTGAACGTCTAGAACCAAGTCAACTCAGATGTTCTCAGTTTTAAAATCAGAAAAATACAAGCAAGCTGAGTCGGTATTTCACAATTGGAACCAATGTCCAAACGTATAGAAAGAAGTAAGTTCCAGAGGAATATATGTATGTGTATATAGATTATATATAGCTGTCTGGATAGATAGATACATAGACATAGGCATAGATATAGATATAGAGATCTTAGTACATGTATTCCTGGGACAAATAATTCAAATGAAAAATGGAGTTGGGTCCAAAATTAAACAGGAAGAAAGGCAGGTAGATCACCACTGGGAAATTGCAAAGCTCTTCTAATAACCCCAAATTTCTCCCAGAAACAAAGGCCTACCTTTTTAACATCACTGCTCTACCAGTGTTGTTATATGATTCCAAGACATGGAATCTAACATCTTCGAAGAATTGTAAATGAGTATCATACAGAATATGACTGAAGGGTTGGGGATAGGCTGTACCATATGAGAAAGAATATTTATATAGCACTTATTTCTTTTTTATAAATATCGCCTCATTTGATCTTTACAACAATTCTGACATAGGTACTTTATTATCCTTATTTTATTGTTGAGGCAGACAGAAATTAAGTGATTTATCTAGGATCACATAGTGTCTGAGACTGGTTTTGAACTCAGGTCTTCCTGGCTCCAGGCCCAATGGAACAAATGGAACAATAAGCTGTCTCCCCCTGCCTCTCTAATAATAAAATACAAAGCTATTACCTGAAAAGAGTACAACAGTAAATGTATGATCAACAAATTCCCCCTTAACTTCAATGAATCACATCAGATTAAGCTGCAGACTCACCTAAATCACAACAATAATGGCATACGTGACACTTTTTCCATTTGTATAGAAGTTTACAGAGTGTAAAAGCATATAATTTCATTTGTGAGGCAGGGCAGAGAGATTTCTCCATCTTATACTAAACTGAAGTGATCTATCCATGGTCCTCTGATTGGTAAGTGGCTAAGTAGGGTCCTTGGTCCAGAAGATCTGAGTCTTCTGGTAGAACCTAGAAGGACTAAGTCATAGGACAGGGGAGCCTCAGAGTCCAGAGCGATGTCAGAGTTTGGAACTGGGGAGCCTCATTAGAGCACTGAGCACCTAGAGTAGAAGGACAGGTGGCTAAAAAGAGAGGAAATTGCACTGTAGGGGCAAAGCACACAACCCCTCACTCCCTGCTTCACAATTTCAAGTCTTATTCTGGGCTTCTTAGCTCCACCATGAGTCTCTATAACAACAACGATGATGGCAAGCTAGCTCTGGGATCAGGATTGAGTTTCTAACACTGAATTCACTTGCCAATGGGTAAAATGAATAAAATCCTAGGTGGGGGGTAGAGGGTGGTAATTCTTGTTTTCTGAGCCAATCAGACACAATAAGGGAATTGGAAGTGGGGGTGGAAACTTTAGCAAGTTTCCATGGCTTTCTAAAAGATAACTGATAATTTAATGAGTCATACATTCTAAATCTTCATGTTGTCTTAAAGTTTTCATTTTAAACATATTAAAACATTTGTTTGGAACATGTCTATTTTTAGTTTGTACATCAATAAGATGCAGACTCTTTTGTTAAACAAAGAACTCCATTCAGACTTTGATTGAGTTTGCCTGGATACAGTAGTCTGGGTTTGGAGATTTATTATCCTTTGAACCCTAGCTTATTGACAGCGAGTCCTAAGCCTGGAGGTCTTCACACTGACCATCAGATCCTTAATGACCCATCTGGGTGCCAAAAATATTAAAAATGATGAAGAGGCCCTGCTTTCAAGATCACAATCAAACAAAGAGAAAATCTGACTTGCCCTTGAGATCCCAAAGAGTTAACATGGGCTAACTATTCAAAATTATTTATAGCAGCATTATTTTTAATAGTGAAAAACTGAATAAAACTTGAAAGTACAGCTCCTGAATAATGGCTGAACATACTGTGATACATCAATATAAGGTAAGATTCTAATGCAATTAAGAATGGCCAATAGGAGGAAAATAAGGAAAAACCAACTAAAAGGATGAGAAATGAAGGAAGTTTTCCCCATGATGAGGAAAACAAGGGAAGTGATCTATATGAGGAGGGAAGAGGGTTGCAGTTTCTGCCAGTGATGCCTTCATTGGAGCAAATAGGATTGGAATAGGATGGAAGCAAATGGGATTGCTTCCCATCTACTCATACCCCCTTCCAGGTCAGCTTGTAAAAGCAGAGCTGGGTGAGGCTTCCCAGTCACTATTGTCAACTAGCTCTCATTCTGTCGAGACAGAGAGAAAGAGCAGTAACTATGGCAGATCAGGGAAGCTTAGGGAAGTCTGGTAATCCAAGGAATCCAATGTGTCTTGTTTGCATTCTCCTGTGTTGTAGACATACTAGGGGAGAGTATTCCAAAATTTGGGACAATGATGACTCTGTTACATGTCATGATTCTTGTCCAAATCCTTCTGCAAATTCCTTCCTTTAGAGCCCAACTTCTTAAATTGTGGGGTGTGAGCCTTTATGGGGCCTCATTACTAAATGCAGGGATCCACATTGATGTATAATTTCTAAATTACATTTTATTATGGGTAAATATTTTACTTGTATATCTCTTTGATATACCTATATACCTGGGTTCACATAAAATTTTCTTGGGCAAAAAAGATCTCAAGGGGAAAAAGTTTAAGAAGTCCTACAAGGCTCCACCCAATGCAGTGGGAAGCCTTTCCCTGCTTCTATTCATATCTTGGAGGTACTAGGGTAGCATTATCCATCAATCAGCTCTATTTCTTAATACTTGGCCAAACTGTCCCCTTTTCTAGTGATGCTGGTCTTGAAAGATGCCTCCAGTACTCCTCACACACAAGCCCATGTTCTTCACATACCATGAGTTTTTCCCATTGTCATGAGGCAAGCCTACAAAGGTCACCCTTCTGAGATCACAGTATACCATGATTTAATTCAACAAACATCAGCTCAATAGTAATAATAGTCTAGGTTTGATCCAAGCTGATCTGATAACTCAAGATTGAGATTCTCAGAAAATAAAACACTCATGGAACATTTAAGAGTTAACAAAGAAAGATGTTTGCTTAGTCATAGCAAGGAAAGGATGTTCAGCAAGAATACAGCATTGATCCAGCTGGATAAAGCTTCCCAGCCTCTATGTTGTCTATAATGATCTGTTCTCAGACATCTGCACAAGGAATCAGGTGACAACTCTTACCCTAGTTTTTGTACTTTGGGCATTGGAAAGCTACATAAGATCCTGAGCTCCTACATCCTTTTGAGCTAAAGAAGTTTTAAGGATGGTTTCCCAACCCTTAGAGGAAAAACTAGCCTAGCTTGTACAAGCCAAGGTCTTGGGATACTTCTTAGAAGTGCCTACTTAGTGGCCAGCATACTGTTGAGTCAACAAACATGTGCTAGTCAATGGGAAAACTACAAAGTTCAGAAAAGTCTGGGTTCCTGTTTTCATGGGGCTTCCAGTCTAGAAGGGAAATGTGATACTTAAAGGGATAATTCTTTTTAAAAATGCATAAGTGTACTAAAGGTGTTAAAAACAAAGTGCTAACTGAACTCCCAGTGAGATCATTCTACCGGGGGAACCAGAAGGGGATTTATGGCGAGATGGCATTTGATTTGGGTTTAAAAGGATAAGCAGACTTTCAGATGAAGAAAAGATGGTGTTCCAGACATAAAAGAGGAACTGCCCAAATGCTGTATAGCAATGGGAAAAGAGATGGGCTTTTGTGGTAATGAGTAATTTGGGATCATAAAAGCACCTATTTGCTTTCAAAAATGCAATCCAATACCATATTCTCCAATACCATAATGGGTCTAGTGAATTGTTCATCTGCAGCCTCTGTTCCAGAGTACATTAGCATAATGTCATTTGTGGATAGGAGCCATTGGAAAATCTTTTCATAAATAGGAAACTCTCCTTTCACTTGGACTCTCTATAATGTGGCCCCCAGATTTAGGTGAGGATATGTCTCCCTCTTCTGCACAGCTCTTGATATAAATACTCAATAGATCTCTAGATAAGATGAGGTCTATAACATCCCAGAATATTGTATTATATAACTTAGCTAGGTGACGTTTTGCTGAAGGGGGGAGGCGGTTTAAGTCCTGGGGACATAGTAGATACAGTGCTGAATTTAGACTCAATAAAACCTAAGATCAGATCTACACACTTTCTGTGTTATCTTAGGCAAGTCACTTAATTTTTCCCAGCCTCAATATATTTATATATAAATAGGGGATAATATTATCAACTGCCTTATAGAGAACTTGTGGAGATCAAATTAAATAATAAATAAAGTGCTTTCTAAACTTTAAAGGGCCATATAAATGGTACCTATTATTATTATACTAAATCAAATGTTTTTAAATAAATCACAGATATGAAGAGATTGTATTCTTTATGTTTGTCAATCACTTGTATAATTCTGAAAAAGTAGTTGAGTCTTTTTAAAGGTTCTGCAAAAAACTCCCTGTTCTCTTTTCAAATGTTCATCAAGGAGACATATGATGGGTTCATAGATCATATTCATAAAGATTTTAGAGAAAGTACATAGAGGTATTGGCAGTATTAGCTTCTTCTCAGTCCCTTTTAATCTTTTTGGCAAAAGAACTACAATCTTTTGCATTTTTAAAAGAATCTTTCCTTCTTTGAGATATTGGAAATCAATCTCCAAATGCCTTCAAAATGTATTGCTCCCAGTACACATCAGATCAAGCCTGACTTTGTTTTCTTAAGCGCCATAGTCACTTCCTCAAAATAGATACCAAGAAGATAGAAGCCGCTATTCCTGCTGATAAGAATAAGAATAAGATTTGTTTCATTCTATTGCTTTTTCCTTGTCAGTTTAATTTGCAGTTACCCTAGGGAGAATCTCAAATCAAGTGCATTGTGGATTTGTCTTTTCCAACTTCATTTCACTAACTTGAGGTCATTTTGCCTGTGACTCTCCATCTTCTTCCATATTGCTTGGCAAATGATTCTGTACTAGAACACAAACCCAGGTTGCTTTTGATTGCCATGTCTCTCCACTTAATAAGATTAAGTGCTTTTTGGCGGGGGCTATTTTTTGTATCACTTGGCCTCTTCATTGTGATGACTGTTTTGTACTGTACAATTCCCTTAGAAAAGATAATAAAGCTGATGTCTTTACTTTTGTCCACTTTCCAATGTCAAAGTTGACAGTTCATCTAACTAGATCAGATTGGAGCTGCTGTAATCAGATACCATGCTATCTTCTCATCTTTATCTTTCTTCTGATTTGGCATTTACTTTAATATTTTCTCCAACTCTTTGATGAGGTAGCCAAACACAGATGAATATAGCCTGTCCATAATCAGTCCATTCTGTTATAATAATTATCATTTTTTCCACATCATTTGGCCTCTATCATGTCCAGAACCTTCTGAGATTCTTTTCACAGTCAATTCTACACAAAAATAAACATTAAGTGCCTACTATATCAGATACTACATCAATCAATCAAATTGTTTCAGTACCTACCTAAACACTACAATGCTTGGAATACAAAGAAAACCACAAAACAGTTCCTGTCCTTGAGGAAAAATAAGTCAGTGAAAGAAACTAAGGAGTTTAACAATTAACAATCATATCAAGGAAACAAGAGACAAAAGTTAATGTAAAATGGAGATGTTCAGAAGTACCAAATATTATAACAATAATCATAAATAATAATAGTAACAACAATGTACTTAATGTGTATACATGTTGGTTCACCCAATAGAATGTAAGCTCTCTGTGTGCAAAGACCTTTTCATCTTTTTATTCGTATCCTCTAGCACTTAAGAGAGTCCCTGGCAAATAGTAAGCACTTAATAAATGCTTTTTCATATTATCATTATAATTATAACAGTGTTCGGTTTTACAAAGCCCTGTACATAGACTAATTTCTATAGAGGAAGCATGACATAGGAGAATGAGCGCTAGCTTCAGAATCAGAGGTAGTAGTGAGAGCTGCTGTTGTTGTTGTTCAGGTGCTTCAGTCATGTCCAACCTTACCTGATGCCATTTGGGTTTTTCTTGGCAGAGATACTGAAGTAGTTTGCCATTTCCTTCTCTGGTTCATTTTACAGATGAAGAAACTGAGGCAAAGGCAAACAGTGTTGAGTGGCTTGCTCAGGGTCACACAGCTAGTAAGTGTCTAAGGCCAGATGTGAATTCAAAAAGGCTGAGTCTTTATGACTCTATCCACTGCATCACCAGCTATGCTTTGGAATCAGTGGATGTGTGTTCAAATCTAGCCACTAGTTATATAATCTCCCTAAGGTATCAGCTTCCTCAGCTGTTTTATTCAATGGCTAAGTCATTGAGGTCAGCTCAAGATCCATAGGTCTATGAACAATGAACCTATAATTTTCACAACAAACCATAAGTCTAAGAAATAATAAATGAAGCATGTATTATACTCTTACTGTGTGCAAAGCACTATGCTAAGTGCTGGGAGTACAAATAGGAAATTTAGGACAGTTCTTGCTCTCAGAAGATTCACATTCTAATGGCAGGAGAAGGCTGAGTATGGATCACTGAAATCCCTGATCAAAAAGTAACTAGTGATCTTTGAAATTATACTATGGTAGAGAGTAAGATTAGAAAACTATTTTGCAAAAGTTCAGAGCTTGAACCTGGCAGTTAGGTGATTCAGTGGTTAAAGCACGGGATTTGGAATGCAACTTCATTCGTTCAAATCTGGTCTCAGACATTTACTGGCTATGTGACCCTAGGCAAGTCACTTAACCCTGTTTGCCTCAGTTTATTTATATGAAAAATGAGCTGGAGAAGAAATTTCAAATCACTCCAGTATATTTACAAAAAAAAAAAAAAAAGAAGAAGAAGAAATCACAGTTGAAATGACTTAATAGGAGGGATTGAACAGGTAGCGAGGCAGTGATTGGACAATTTTTCTAGGAGTCTGGCAGAAAGTATTCCTGAAGCCCAATAAGGAGGTTTCTAAGTTGTCTAGAAACTGGCTTATTTTTTTCCCATATCTTAAAGCACATTACCTAAAGAAGTTTTGCCCTCTCTATGTTCACCTCTTCACTAATGTCACCAGATAGAAAGTGTCTCTGTTGGTTTGAAATAAAGGATCTTGTCAAGTTCTTCCTATAGGACTTTCCCACTTCATCATCCTCTACAATCACTATTGGAGCATCTCAACATTATTCTCATGGCAGAAAGTTTATATACTTTCATATGTTACAAGGCAAGACCAAGTGTTCGTGAAACAATTTTTCTCTGACCAGCTCCACCAATTGTCTTGAATGATCTTGCCAAGAATTTTCACTCATCCTGCCATTTATCTGTGACTTCTTTACAACTGCCCGTTTCGGTCAGAGCAAGAGTAATAGGGATGGCCTGACCTTTGGGGTGGCATTTACAGATATTGTCAGTTTGCTTTCAGTCCAACCATGTGGAAATGTTGGGCAGCCAATTTCTACCCATGATAATACAGGATTTGGTACTATGTGAAGATGAAATCTTCTAGTGAGCTACAAAGTCAAAAGAATTAATGAGTCAAGAGGTATAGAGTCAGAACTGAGTGTACACTGAAAAAGGGATGACCTGCCCATCTCTTTCTCTTTCCTAAGTGGTTTCAAATGAAGAAAACAACTTTGAGGTGTAAGGAAATAAAAATGGTGAAAGGAAGTAGGAACAGCTGGCTAAATTCTCCTACCTGGCTACCACATGCCCATGAACAGATGGGGTATAATGGGGTAGAGGGGTTGGAGATGTGATTATTCTTTCCTAGTCTCAGGCAAACAACCTGAGATGAGAACACTCGGGCTTCTTGCTGAGTTCAGGAGAGCCACAGGATCCATCAAAGGTCTCACTGACAAGCAGGGACAGCAGCAGTGGCCACTGGGGTAGAAGTAGACAAGGACTGAGGAATCACCTGCAGACAAATGTGGAAAGACAGTTGCCTGGGGACCAAAGCAGCTTCAGGAATTGTGAGTCTTGTGGGGGAGGTGGAGGGAGAGAAGAAGTGCTGTTTTACTCAATGGCCTCTGAGATCAGCTCTAGATCTATGTGTCTATGAACAATGGTCTTATAATTTTTACAACAAGCCATAAGTCTAAGAAATAATAAATGAAGCATGTTTTGCATTCTTAACTGTGTGCAAAACACTATGGTAAGTGCTAGGGGTACAAATAGAAAATTTGTATTCACAAAAGGTGAAATTCACAAAGGATGCAAAGGACTCCCAGGGGTGGAAGTTGGGGAGTACCCACAGTCACAGAAGTTCCCTACAATGCCTCCCCTAATACTTTAAGTTTGAATCCACTCTTCCTAGGGACCTCATGTATAAAGGAGAGAATTTTTTTTTCAGTTTGGGATGGGGGGATATTTTGTACCTATTAGTTGTATAATATCTTCTTAATCTATTTAAAAAAATGTTTAGGGAATTCAACTACTTAATGGAGGTCAGTATGTTCAGTGGATAGAGCATCACACCTTTTATTAAAAAAAAAAAAAAAACCTGAGTTCAAGTCTGATCTCAGTAGCTGCATGACCCTGAGCAAGTTGCTTAACCCTGTTTATCTCAGTTTCCTCCTCTATAAAATGAGCTGGAAAAGAAAATGGCAAAAAACTCCAATATCCTCGCCAAGAAAAACCCCAAATGGAGTCATAAGGAGTTAGGCACAATTGCAGCAACTGAATAACAATAAAAGTATACTGAGGAGGGATCTGGAACAACTGCATTAGAAACCTCTACAACCCTTGAAGGTTAGTTGTAGAACACTAAGGAGAGTTGTAGTCAGCTACCCTCTGGGGCCCTTAAACTGAATAAAAGTGCTCAGTAGGGGAATGGCCCCAGAGGGTTTACTACATAAACATGTCTGAGCAAATATTGTTCAGCTCTTCCAGGACTGTATCCACTCATAGTAACAGTGCTAACAGCTAAATGAATGTGTGAGAAGCATACACAAATAATAAGTAAGTGTGTTGGAAAGTGATTAAATGCTCAGGAGACTTAAGAAGAAACCAAGAAATCCAACCTTGCCAGCCTCTTAGCATACTATTCCTCTTCCTGAAATCTATTGCCCAAACTGGCCATTTCTCTGTTCTTTATAGAATCACAGAATGGGAGGGTTGGAAGCACCTTAGAAACCATCTAGACCAAGCCATATACAAAATTAATCCCCACTATGACATACTTGACTATGACATACTTGACAAATGATTGCTCAGTAATCTCCAGGGACAGAGAACTCATCACCTCTTAAGATAACCCCATTACACTTGGGAAAAGTTCTCATTTCTAGGAAGCTTTTCCTGACATAAATTTTAAATTGGTCTATTTGTGACTTCTATCCATTGTTATTTGTTCTCTTCCCCCAGACTAACACCCCCAGTTCTTTCAATCAGTCTTCATTTATCATAGATCCTTCATCAACCCACATGTCTGGATACTCCATCTTATGATGAATCATTCCAGATAAGGTCTAACAAGAGCGGAATACAGTGAAACTATCACTTCCCTATTTTTGAAGTTATATCCCTTTAAATACAAAATTTTGTTAGGTTTTTTTATGCTGATTTAAATTAAGCCCACGAAAACTATCAGAACTTTTTCTGAATAATTTCTATCTAACCATCTCTCCCCTATACTGTATATACTTGTGAAATTGATTTTTTATAGCAAAAGACAAAACTTTACATTTGTCCCAATTTAGCGTCATATAATTTGTTTTAGTCTGACACTCTAGTTTGTCGAGACCTTTTAGAAACCAATTCATTCACTTTGTAAACTCTCTCTCTCAGTTTTGCATCATCTACCAATTTTGTGTATATATCATCTATTCCTTTATCCAAATATTAAGCAGAACAGAACAGATCCTTAGGGTACTCCACTAAAGACATTAGCCATATTGATTTTGATTTTGAACTGCTAACAAGGACTTCTGAATCTGTCCTTCCAATGAGTTCTGAATCTAATTGTGTCATTGTCTAAATCATATCTCCCTAACTTCTCCACAAGAATAGTCTGAGAGAGAAAAAAGAAGAATAGTCTGAGATACTTTACCAATGGTTTTGTTAAATCTAGGCAAATTGTATATACAACGCTCTCCATCTCTCTTAGTTCAATAATCCTATTTTAAAAAAACAAGGTAGGTTAGTCTTGAATGATCAGTCCTTGCTGAAATCATGGGAATTCTTTGTACCATTTCCTTATCAAGTTATCATTGATATTAGAATTCCCCTAGAAATCAAAGTCAAATTTATGTTTTCTTCCCACTTTTGAAAATTGAAACAATATTTGCCCTTCTCCAATTTTATGGTACTTCTCCTATTTTTCCATGACCTTTCAGATATTTCCAATAGTATATCAGCAACCATATCTGTCAGTCCTTTCGAGAACTAAGATGTAGTTCATCTGAGCCAAGGGACATAATGCATCAAGGGCAGAGAGGTAGCTTCTTAGTATTTCTTTATTTATCTTAAGTATCAACTCTATTATTTATGTGTGTTCTGTTGTTTCCAGTATAAAGGTCATTCTCCTTTGCAGAGAAAACAAATAAAATAAAAATCGAGTCTACTATCTGCTGTCAGTTATCATCACTCCCTCCTAATTCAAGCAAGGGTCCTATCTTTCCTCTGACCTTCCTTTTTCTTCTAATATAGCAAAAAAAAAAAATGAAATAAAACCCTTTTGTTGTCCTTAGTTTCCCTTGCCAATCTCGGCACATTTTAAGTTTAAGCATTTTTCCTGCTATTTTTTATAATGCCATATTATGCTTTAACCTTTACCTTCTGTTACATGCCATTGTTTCCATTTTTCTTTTTTAGATCTAATTTATTTAATGAGTTTGCTTTGTATCCCTATTGATCTTTTCAGATAAAGCTAATTTTTCTTTCTTTGCATCCCCAGAATTTCATTCTTGAGTATAATGGACTTCCTGGACTCCTTCAGGAGTATTACTAAAGCATTTAAATCCATGGAACTTTACCCATCTTTCCTCTGAAATCTGACATACCAAAATCTAAAGTATTTTTTCCTCGTCTCCTCCATAACAAAATTTAAAATGAAGTGGACATTTTCCCCCAGAGTCCTTATCATTTCTGTACCCAGCAACCAGTTCTTCCCCAGTAGGAAGAATCAGATGCAGAATAAAATTTTCCCTTGTTCATTCCTCAGTCTTTTTATGGATGAAATTATATATAGCAAGTCAGGGAGTTATTAACTGCTGCTCTGCTTTTGCCAGAGAAAATGTCTGGATAATTGAAGTCAATCATCACTGCTACATCGTGCCTCTGTACGAGCTCTGCCCTGTTTTCTGAACTCCTCATCTATTGCTTTCTCTGTCCAGATAGTCCGCAGTAGACCCAATGACAAAGTCACTTTTGTTTCTCTCTCCTTTGACAGCCCGAATCCTCTCCATCATTCTTTCCCCCTCAGGATCCTGAATTTCTCATTGGAGAATATACAATGTTCCCCCTCTCTCCTCAGCACCACTACCACTTTACTTCTGCCCCATTTCTTCTGAATAAGATATATCCATCCAAATTCACAGCCCAGTCAGGACTTTATCCCCCCAAATCTCAGTGAGATTTATGAGATTTGTGCTTCTTTATGCGTCTTTTCTCTCTCTTACATTATTCAAACTTTAGACATTTTTACATAGACCCTCGAGGCTATCAGTTTTACCACTATTTTCCTGGATTTTGTTGCCTGTGGGTTTTTGAGTTTTCCAGTTGCTTGTTCTTCCTTCGTCCTTCCTCGTGGCCACCTTTTCTATTTGGGACCAAATGTGGACAGGTCTCTCCCTCCTTCCTCCTTTTTTAAAAAGCCCTTTGGATTAGTTGTACAAGACGCCTAGAAAATATATTCCCACCAGTCTTCATTAGGTGTACTCCATCTGTGGCCAGGAAGCTGTCATCGCCCAATATGTTAAGCTGTGGTCCAGAAATCTAAGTGTCACTCTCAGATACCATTTTCTTAGCCAGTTGTTCACTTCCTAAATTGATTTTTTTTCCTCTCCTTCATCCCTTATCTCAAAAAACAACTTATGCCCCCGTGGTCTTCAGTTTCTTGCCCAAAACTTCATAATCATGAGCAATATTTTTAGGTTCCTTCCAAAAGTATCATTTGTAGTCATATGATTCACCTGAAATAGGGAACTGTCATCCATTTGGCTTTCTTGGGAGGTTTCATCTTGGATACGTGCCATGGGCAGGCTAGCATATCTCTCTATTATTCTTATCTCGTCGACAAATAGCTGCCTCGACACCACATCTGAGTAGGAAATCGCCAACTACTCCCATCCAACTCTGCTCCTTCTGTCCCCGATACAGCATGGTCCCTGACTCACTTAATAAATGCTTGTGGACTGATGGATTGATAGATTCAAAGCAGAATGGCTTCTTTTAAGGTAGAAAGGAAATAATCTCCTGCAGTAAAACGTGAAGGAGGAGAAAGATGTCAAAATGCAGATGTTGGAGCAAGAGAGGAGGGGGAATATATTCCAGGGACTGGAGCAAAATCATGGAGGTCAAGATGACATTCTGAAATAGTGAGTGGTCCAGGTAAACTGAGGCAGGGTATGCATGAAGGAGAATACGATAAAATCCGGCTAGTGTGTAGGATAAAGCTAATGGTGGCTTTGAATGCCAGGATAATGGCATGGTTAAGGATAATTCAGGATAATGAATGCTGAATCTTCCTATTACTAGAGCTGCCCAAAAGTAGAATCTGAAGGAAGTGGCCAAGCAGAGGCTTGATGACTGTGAGGTCTTTGAAGTTCCTGCCCACTCTGGGAGTCTACTTGCTAAGAACAGGAAACTATCTTCCCTTCACCCGGGTAGCATCAGATCTCAAGTTGTTGGCCATGAGAAAAATTCATGAATTGCTGAACAGTTTGTAAAAACCCTCCCCTCCACCCATTGTTTTGAATCTCTACTGTCAAACATTAATTCTTTTTTTTTTTTTTTTTTTTGCTGAGGCAATTGGGGTTAACTGGCTTGCCTAGGGTCACACAGCTAGGAAGTGTTAAGTGTCTGAGGTCAGATTTGAACTCAGGTCCTCCTGACTTTAGGGCTTGATCTCTATCCACTGCACCACCTAGCTGCCCCTCCAAACATTAATTCTTGAAGGTCAATATGGGTCAAAGACTATTAACAAGGCTACAGCACGGAATTCACCTTCTGGCTCTATTCCTTCCCTCGGCCATATTTGTTCTCCCTTGCTGTATGGGACTGATGGAACTGAAAAAGGAAAAGTCTTCAGGATTCTGCCTTCACATCTGCTGTATGATATAGTAGAAATAACATTGGCTTCGGAATCAGAGGATCTGGGTTCAAACGCTGCCTTTGGAATTTCCAGGCCTTAGTTTCTTCATCTGCAAAATGAGGGGTTTAGACCAGAGAACTTCCAAGTCTCTTGATCCTCTAAATTTATCATCCCGCCAGAAACTTTCCTCCCTAGGCTTGTTTCCTTAACTGTGATATAAGAAAGCTAGACGAAATTCTCTCTAGGGCCCAACCAGTTTTAGATCCATGAGCCTGTAAATCACATCCCCTGGGTGGTTCTCAGTTTCCTCATTTTGGGCTTCAGGGCTTCTGACGGTCCTCTAGCACTTGGTACTCAGAAGCATATGAACCGTGGTGCTTTAGCTGCCCTTGGGAGTGGGGAGCCTGCCTGTCTAAATGCTGTAGGCCCTCTGAAGCCCCTCATTTCCTCCTTCCCTCCAATCTCCCTTCACTCCAAAGTCAGAATCATGGCCGGAAGAAGAGGAAGCACCACCCCGGCATGCAGCACTCCCCATTAACCAGCCACTCTGTGTCCTCCCTCTCTCCTGTTTCTCAGACACCAACTTTGTATTACAAGGAGGTTTATTGGGTTCAGGATTTATATGGCTCCTGAGTCTGTGTTTTTGCCTCAAAGCACGTCTTTACACACACACACACACACACACACACACACACACACACACACACACACACACAGTTGTTGACTGCAGATAGAAAAGTCAAAAATAAAAGGCTGGATTCTTCAAGATGGACTGCCATTGAAGGCTGTCTCTGCCCTGTTTTTCTTCATTTTCCTTCCCCCCTCCCTCCCAGCCCCAACAGCTATGTCTACAACCCCTTAGCTTGTTCAAGCCCAAACTATAAATAGCTTTGACCACTAGGCTCCATGGAAAGGGCACTGGCTTGAGAGGTTCTGGGTTCAATTTCTACCTCTGATACTGCTTCTGTGACCATAGCCAAGTCCCTTCAATTTTTCCACTTCAATCTCATTTGTAACATGAAGGGTTTAGGCCATTGAAGTCCCTTTCAACTCTACCCCTAATATGTTCAGAGAGAGAGGAGGATTGTTTAATCCTCCAAAAGCCCATGGTCATTTCCTTCTGGAGTCAGGCAACGGGCAGATTCCTAGTAGAGCAGAATGCCTTGGCCAGAAATCACCTCCAACCAGCTGCCATTCTCCCTCTTTTCTTCCTCTTCATTTCCCGTCTCTTTTCATTTCATGGAAAGGTCTTGGATTATTAGGAAGTTTCACGATCACTCCAGAACCCATGGATTGTTTAGGCTAGCGACAGGAGCCAGAGAAAGAAGGATTTGTTTGGGTCTAGGGATCTTTTCAATTTTGATCCTTTCTTTCCATTTTGAAATCATTTCTCACCATCTTGAACGTCCCCAGGCAGAAAAATAAATAAGCAGGATTGGAGGGAAATAAAACGCAAACTCTTCCCAAACCCACACCAGCTCAGGAACCGGAGAGGACCCAGGATCTCAGGCAAGTGGAATATCCTTCTCATCCTGTGCCAGGTACATCACCAGTACCCAGAAGAGTGAGAAGCATAGTTACGGGGCAGTCTTGCCCTCCCCGATCCATCACCTCCCCCCAATCTCCATTCAACTTTTTCATCCACAAGGCAGAAAAACTAGGAGATCAACTCTCTGTGAGCTCCTGAAATAGGCAGCACTGAAGCTCTCCTCTAGGGCTGTAAATATAATCAATTAAAACAGCCAGACTCAGGAGTTTTATTACAATATCTGTTTTTCACTCCACCCCCTCCACGTCCCCATGACTTGAATCTTTACAAGGCTCACCTCCCCCAAACTGACATTGGACACGAGAGAGAGAGAGAGAGAGAGAGAGAGAGAGAGAGAGAGAGAGAGAGAGAGAGAGAGAAATACACACAGAAACATACTCCACCATTTCTTCCTATAAGGATTGTACGTAGACTGGTCACATTTCCAAACAACCAATCCCTCCAAAATTTTGTTCCACTAGACTCCTTTCCCCTCTCCCAAATTGACTTTGGACACACTCTACATACACACACACACACACACACACACACACACACACACACACACATACACTCTTTCTCTCTTTCTCTGTCTCTCTCTCTCCCACTTCTTCCCTTAAGGATTACATATAGACTGGTCAGATTTCCAAGCAACCAATCCCTCCAAAAATGTTGTTCCACTGGGTGAAGGGCTCGGGGAAGAGATATTTAAGAGGGGAAACTTGCCAGGTAGGGAAGTCAGGGGCCTGCCTCCTCCGCCGCTCCTCGCTCCCGCCGGGGGATCCCCTGCTTCCCTTTTCTTGGTGTTGGGGCGGCCCCTCTCCATGTTGCTCTGGTAGCCGCATCGGGTATCTGAAGCCACTGCGTTATTTTCCTGGAGATTTGTAAGCCCATCAAGGGACCAGCGGCAAAGGTGCCCAGACTCTGCAAAAGAGTTGACAGAAAACTTACTGCCTGCTCTGAAACCAGTCTATCATTTATTCAAAATAAATTTCCTAAATAATTTACACCTCCCCGCCCCCTCCCCCCGGTTTAAGTAGGAACACAATAGTAGCACCAAGAATCTAATTACAGCTGTGACAGATGTTTAGTTATTAATAAAGCCTCAATGTCACCGCAGGGTATTACATAACAAACTCTACCCGGCCGGGGGAGCCAGCCCTCATATTTACAGGTACTTTTCCATTCATGCTCTCCTGGGCTTCGCTAGTACAAAGACTGTGGGTAGAAGGGGTGGCAGCGAGCCAGATTGGAGCTAGTGGGGAACCCCAGCCCCATGCCGGCATCATTCAGCTGTCTTTCTATTGGCAGCAGGAGAAAACAATGGGAATTGAGGGTGAAATGTGCCCCATAAAAGATAGGAGGGGTTCTTGCCTACACCTTCTGGGTGCCTAGTGCCCAACACAGCAAGGCCCCTAACTTTCCAAGCTCTGATTTCTATATCTGTAAAATAGACGTAATAATATTTCTAGAGTCTGTATCTCAGGGCCTCTGTAAAGTTCAAACAACACAATATATGCCAGGAAACATGGCCTGGTGGATGGAGGGCTGGCTTTGGAGTCAGTGCTTTTGACGCAGACGCACAGAACTATAGAATTTTTGAGTTAAAAGGGCCACGAACTCACCTGAAAGGACTCCTCCTCCTCACCTACACATACCCAACAGGTGGCCTGCCAGCCATTACCTGAAGACCTCTTAATTGGAGGAGGAGGAATTCACCCACTGCAAACCTGACTCCATTTGTAAAAGTTCTAATTGTTAGGGAGTTTTTCTAACATCAATTTTCCTCTTTGTGAATCCCCCCACTCTCCACTCCCACCCTCTTGGACCGAATTGAACAATTTGATCTCTCTTCTATGTGACAGCCCTTCAGGTCCTTCTGGGCCTTCTTTTCTCCAGTCTAAACATTCGTAGTTCCTTCCAATACTCATACGGCATAAGCTGTTCCCCCATCGAGGTTGTCCCCTTCTGGACCATCTCCAGTTTGTCAGTATCTTTCTTAAAGTAGGACGTCCAGAATTGGACATAGTATGAGGTCTGACAGGGGCCATTAGCTCCTTCTTCCTGCAAGCTCAGCCTCTATTAATGCAGTCCAAGATCCCATTAGTTGTTTCTGGCTGCCATCTTATGTGGTCCATTACAACCTTCCCCTACTTGGTCCAAACTAATTCAAGGGAAAGATAAAGGATGGCAGAGGAGAAAGAGAGAGGTTGCAAGATGATGGACATCAATGACGGAAGATATTGGAGGAAGAGGATGGATAATGATGGAGCAAGAATAGAGGAAGGAGTAGGATGGGAAAGAGAGACTCCAGTCTTATTTCTTCTACCTTCTTCTACCTTCAGAGAATATGCATTGAATGACACATGAGTCTTCTCCAGAGGTTCATCAAGTGCAGAAACCATGTGTCCCCCTTGAATCTAGAAGTTCCCTGAGGACAAAAGTCAGGTCTCCCTCAACAGACCCCAAGTTTTCCAAATTCAGGCTCGATGCCTCTTCCTTCTCCATTTGTGATAGATAACTCCTGCCTCTTGAAATGATTGTGTGGATTTTATATACCTAAAAGGTGTCCCAAAAGTCTGAGTGCAGTTTTAAATTTCAATAGTTGAACATTCAGTATTTAATAGGCTTCAATGGGTTAGTTTAAATTCAAATAATTCAATAGGTTAGCTCTAAACTATAGGCATGGTTTACATTTCACTGCCAGAGGATGGGCTACCATGGATAGCACCTTGACTCTGGAATCAGAAGACCTGGATTCAAGTATAGTCCCTGATGCTTACTATTTGTGTGACCTTGGACAGGCCATTTTAACCCCTGGGGCTCAGTTTCCTCGTCTATAAAATGAGAAGATGAGACTCCATGATCTCAGAGGTTCCTTCCAGCTCTAAATCTATACTCCTATTATTCCCCCTACAATTGGATAGTCAAGGTCGGTTTTCCCATTTTTGTGTTTTGGACCCATCCCAGCATGTACTTGGGCTTTAAGGCTTGAAAAGTGTTTTCCCTATTTTGTCTCATTTAATCCTCGCCATGATCCTGTAGGGTCAGCACTTCCATCACAACCATTTTACAGAAAAAGAAACCTAGATTCTGAGGGTCTCCCAAGGAAACCTGCTTAGAAGATGTTTGAGGTGGGATTTGAGTCCAAATGTTGTAGACTTGAATTCTACCTGCTACTCCATGGGGTCCTCACCCAGCACCGACCACTGGGCTACACTACAACTACAGTTATCCCTTCCATATCATGGGAGTTAGAAGCGTGGTGCCCCCTTCTATATGGAAGCTCTGCATTAAATTCTTAAGTCTCCCTTCATACTAGAGTAGAAGGAGAAGAATTATTATGTCACTAAGAGATGAAGATATGTTGATAATACACTATTCTATTCATCTACTTTATGCATTTCCAGGTTTCTAAACTTTTTCTGTGCCATCTGTGGCTCCTATAAAACTCCCTCAAAATCTCCCATTTAATTTATCGAATCCATGATATAGCGAATCCACAACAGAGAAAGTTGCCGATGTGGAAGGACTAACTATATACTGCTGTTCTTAGCCATTCTGACTGCTTCTGAAAGCTAATCAAGCCAGAATGTCCCACATGTTCTCAGTGGGCCAAATGCTCCCTCTTGAAGCAGCTAGTTGTGCATTAGATGGAGTGCTGACCTTGGAAGGTCTGAGTTCAGATCTCAACTCAGCCACTTGCTACCCATATGACTAAAGTCACTTAATAGCTAACACTTTCTTCAACTAAAATGGGGATAATAATAACAGTACCTACTTTTCAGGGTCATGAGAGGATCAAGGACTTAGCATATTACCTGGAACATAGTAGGCACTTTATAAGCACTTATTCCCTTCCCAACTTCCAGGGGATGGGAATTGCCAGGAATTTTTAGGAAAAATAATTTTTGCCTAATTAGCTAGCCCATAGGAACCAGCAGCCATTTGTCTAGTGCTGAAATACCTGCTGGCTCCTAGGTGCTGTCTTGGATCCATTAGTAATTGAAATTGAAATAGATTGTTATAAATTATATAATTACATTACTATAGATGGTGCACACATAAGTTCTGATCCCATAAGCCAGTGAGACAAGGCTGGAGAAAGGTAGTTCTACACTCAATAAATTCCCCTTCTCATTGATCCCTTCTCCCTAGCACGCTCATGGGAGTACTTTTGACTTTCAGCCCCCAATAAGATTCCATTCCCTATTACTAACAATTTGAACACCTATTCTGTCCAATCCCTTGAACCATGGTCTCAGTTTCCTAGGAAACCATAACAAGACCCAAAGTTGTTGCAAATTGTCTTTTTCAACAATAGGGGCCCAGATCTGAAGAACCATCATTAGGAATTTTTGCACTTAGGGCTAGACCAGGGGTGGAAAATGGTATGGGACATTCTGGGAAATCATTCAGGGCACATGCTCAGATAGGGCTGACAGCATCCATTAAATTTCAGCGCCCTGAACAAAGTCCCATTTGCCTAGCCCTAGGAAGAGCTCTGTAGGTTTTTCAAGAGATCAAACCTCCTTCCCTCGGACAAGCAAATGCACATCTCCCCTCTTCAAAGTGTTCTTTTGGCAATCTAGTTAAACAAATCAGCAGAACCCAAGTTTCTAGAGGCATTAGCAGAATACACAAAGAAAGACATTTTATTTTATTTTCAAGTATGCTTTTAGTTGCCATGACACTTCCCAGAAGACAGGAAAACATTAAGAGTAAATTTCAGGGGAGAAAGATTGGTGTCCACATAGGAAAAGTACTGCTGAGTAGCTCACTTTCTGTCACCTCCTCTAATATCCAGGAGACTGGCTGCCCCATCCCACTGTCACTGGTACTCAGTGGGGAAGAGCTTTTCTCCTTTTGTGTGGCCGTGAGGAGGCAATGAGACTGCCTGGAATATCTGGGCCTTAAGGATACCTTTGAGCTGCCCTTATCCTCTAGGTTCAGATCCTATGTCATCTCAATTGTAAAAATGTCTCTGATCATTCCTGGGCAAGAGCTCTAAAATTAGGGCCCACGAGCTCAGAAGATACATGTGTGTAAATGACATATTAAATATAATTACATAGAAATATTTGAAATAATTATAAGTAATATTACTATAAGTACAAATATATAGTCATATCAATTGTTTCCTTTATAAATATTGATTGAATTGTGATTGAATAGGCACTTAATAAATATGCATTGAATTTGTTTGAATTTTATGAATTTAATAAGCATTTATTGAATTGGGTCACCCACAGTAAAAGCTTAGGAACTATTGGTTGAATTAAATTGCAAAGATTAAATTGCATTTAATAAGAATGAGCATTCATTTAGCTATTTGAGGTTTGCAAAGTGCTTCATGTACATTGTCTTGCTTGATGCACACAACAACCCTTTAAAGTACGTGTTATTATTATCTCATTTTATAGATAAGGAAGCTAGAGCTCTGAGAGTTTGGGGGATTTGCCTGGAAGCACGCAGAGAAGTAAAGACTGAGACAGAATTGAAACTCCAGTATTGCCAGTTCCAAGTCTACATGACATACATTAGCTGCCTAAATGATAAATGTAGATTAAATTGAATTGAGCTGCTCACAGCAGGCAATCAATAAATATTGCTTGAATTCGACTGGATTATATAAGGTAAACAATTAGCGACTATTGATTGCATTGGATTGGATTATATATAGTTGGCACTTAATAAATATTTGTTTGGGTTTTATTCGTGATTTAGTTTTAATTGACATGTAGTATAGATTTAATAAGTTAGCTAGTTGGGTCAATAGATAAGAGTGCTAAGTCTGGAGTTAGAAAGATCTGACAGGTCATAGACAGGACCGGAGAGCTGATGTGCAGCAAAGGTGAGGAGAGTCCAAATTTGGAAAGAGAAAGAAAGATCTATATTACATATGCCCCCCAAAAAAATGCCTGCTCAAGGACAGAAACTGGCTCTTCTCCCTTTCTGGTATCTTTTACAACACAGAGCTGAGCACACAGTAGGTATTCACTACTTGTTGAATCCATCCAAATCCCTAAATTGATAACTGTTTCTTGATTTTAAAGAGGAGGGATGGATAGGAGTGGAAGGAGGAAAGAATGGGAAGAAATAAAAACATGGGCTTGACCTTCCAAAGTCAACTTGCAAATTCATGATCATTTAAAAAGCTTTCCAAAGGCTGGTCTCTAAGTAAAAGTCCTAATGGTTTTAGTTTCTGGCTAATTCCCAGCAGACCCCAGAATGCTGCTTTCCCTGGCCTGGAGCAACACGCTTTTATCCCTCTATCAAAACAACTCTAAGATTTGGAGCTGGGAGGGACCTTAGAGATCTTTCAGCCCAATGCCCTCATTTTCTAGATGAGGAAACTCAGGTTCAGAGAGGGGGAGGACCTTGCCCAATGTCACACAGTCAGTCAGGTCTCCTGATAGCCTACCAGGACTCTTTGCACTTAGCTGCCCGTCATCCTACCCCTACCCACAAGCCTTTCCTGAGCCCCTGCTATCAATCAAGACTATTCCTATGCTAGGGACTATGGGGGTTATAGAGGAGAAGGAATAGCCCCTTCCTGCAAGGTAGTTTAATTGGGAAAACAAAACCCAAAGAATACATAGGGAAGAATGGAAGGTAATCTCAACTTGAATCAGAATGGGCAAGCCCTTAATTCTACAATAAAGGAAAGTGGGCATGGGGACTTTCTCAAGATCATATTAACATCAATCAGTTTTTTAGAGGATATGGGAATGGGTCACTGGATGAATGAATTCTGAATGGGAGCTACCAAGAGAAGCAAAAACAGTGTAGATAATGGGGCAATCCTCTCCATGGGACAAAGAGTTCCTGGCTTTCCTTCTCAATCCCTGTGAGACCTTGAGGAAGCCACACAAGCTCTTTTGGTCTCAGTTTCCTCACCTGTAATATGGAAAAGCCAGATTCCATGGATTCTGAGGTCCCATTCAGTGCCAAATCTCTGACTCTCTGATTCTGAGTCATTCAGATCTCAATTGCCTCGCTTGAGAAATGCAATCATTGCCCTAGATTAGGGATTTTTATTCTTTAGGCAGTCTGATGAAGTCTCTGGATCCCCGCTCAGAATAATGTTCACAGTCTACGTGAGTAATTGAAGGAAATGCTAAGTTTCACTTAGTGAAAATAAAGATATATATTTTCCCATCCAAATTCAAGACCACCTTGAAAGCAATTCACAGACTCTTTAGGGGTCTGCTGATCCCTAGTTAAGACCGCTAGACTAGAGAGTCTCTTGGGGTCCTTTCTATTCAATATCCAGCTCTCCAGCACTTGGCACAATGCCTGGCACATAGTAGGCACTAAAAAAATTAACAATTATTTAATGGATGGATGGATGATTGTATTCAATCAAATTTAAGTTCTTTGAGGATATAAAGATTGTTTTGTTTTGGTTTTTTGGTATTTCTAGAAACTAACAGGGTTTAGTACATAGTAGGCATTTATTAAATACGTGGATTGATTGATTAATAAAGAAGATGAGAACATCACAATCTTCCTTCATTGGAGTTAACTAACTCTCGGGGGTAAGAGTACATGATAATGTGGATCTCTCCTGGAGAACTCCTGGCAGAGGACAAAGGGAGGTTCCTAAATCTTATTTCTAAGAAAGAAGAAAACTACTACCAATTGTGATCTGGCCCTACACTTCACTCCTGATATAGCCTGTACCTAGGAATGGAGAGTCTGTAGCAGATGCTTCTCGGGGTTTAGGTAAACCACTGAAAAAGCCCAGACTTCTGCAGATGGATGGAACCTCCGAGGCCATTAGTTCAATTCCTTCTGAAGAAAAAATTCCCTCTTCATGTGGTCATCCAACCATTGCTCGAAGGCTTCTGGTTTGAGGGAACTCCTTCCCTCCCAAGAAAGCCCATTCTACTTGGGGTAACTCTCATGATTAACGATATTTTCCTTCTGTTAGACATACATATGCTGTCTCTTTGTGAATTCCATCCATGGTTCCCAATTTTGCCCTTTGGGGCAAGACACCATATTGAATGCCTTTTCACCACTCATTCATGTCCTTGAAAATAGCTACTGTCTTCCCACAAGTCTTTTCTTCTCTAAACTAACCATCTCCAGGTCTTTCAATCAATCCCACAAAGGTATGATACATGGTGTCTCTACAATTAAAGCATAATTTCCCTAAGGAAAAAGGCTGTTTTCTTTGCATTCCCAACACTTAACACAGTGTGAGGCACATAGAAAGTCATGAATAACCATTTATAGATTGAATAGGTCATTGCTTAATTGCAGCACCATGAAGAAAAGAAGCATGATTTTATTCCCCCTACAAATGCACTTATAGGAAATGCACTGCTTCTGGGGACCAATGTTTAAATCCTATCCCTGATACTACCTGTGGGATCCTGGGATAATCATTTAATGGGACTGGATCTCAGTTTCCTTATTTGTAAGAAGATTAGCTTGGCCCCAGTGACCCCATTTCCAGGTTTATGATCCCATGAAATCTTATCCCAAATCTGAAAAGTGGAAATAAGTTCATGTTACCATATCATTCTTCCTTGGATACAAAGCACTTTAACATCTCTTCTTTTCCCCTCTTTTCCTTTCTTTTTTTTAATTATTATTTCAGTTTTCAACACTTTGATACAATTTTGATTTCCATTTTTCTCCCTCTCTCCACCCCCTCTTCCCCAAGATGGCAAGCAATCTGATATAGGTTATACATGTACAATTATATTAAACATATTTTCACATGAGTCATGTTGTGAAAGAATCTGAACAAAAGAGGAAAATCGCAAGAAAGAAAAAAAATGAAAATAGTATGCTTTGATCTGCCCTCAGATCCCATAGTTCTCTCCCTGGATGTGGGTGGCATTTTTCATCATGAGTTTTTTGGAATTGTCTTAGATCATTGTATTGCTGAGATGAGCTCAATCTATCAAAGTCAATCATTCACACAACATTGCTATCCCTGTATAGAATGTTCTCCTGGTTCTGCTCACTTCACTCAATATCAGTTCATGTAAATCTTTCCAGATTTTTCTGAAATCTGTCAGCTTGTCATTTCTTATATATAATTGTATTCCATTATCTTCATATACCACAATTTGTTCAGCCATTCCCCCAATCCCTCTCAATTTCCAGTTCTTTGTCACCACAAAGAGAGCTGCTCTAACCACTTTTGTACATGTGGGTCTTTTTGTCTTTTTAATGATTTCTTTGGGGTCCAGACCTAGTAGTGGTACTGCTGGATCAAAGGGTATGCACAGTTTTATAGCCCTTTGGGGATAGTTCCAAATCCCTCTCCAGAATGACTGGATCTGGCATCTCTTCTAAACTTATCTCTAGTTCATCCAAAATATTAGGGAACGTCAGAAGTGGGAGGGAGATCTGAGGTCATTAAATCTAACCTCTTCACTTTTCATGGGAAACCAACAGAGGCCCAAAAAGGGGAAAGGACTTACAAGATCATATAGGAGAAGAGTAGAATACCCTGGACAACTCCCATCTTACTAATGCCTCCTGACACACACAAACACAAGCCCTAATTCTATTCAAATGGAAATCCAGAAGTTCTCCACTTCCAACCAGGGAGGTACTTTCTGAACTTGGCCTCTGGGGACTATCATCTGTGCAAGGCCAGATAAAAGGAAAATGCTCTGCAAACACCAGGTTGGTTTTATATTAAAGTGCGTCTGGCGTTCTTGATAATAAGACGACGCAGAGAGCATTGCTGAGCCCTGCCAAATTTCACTGTAGCAGGTTAGAGTGGTGAGCTGGCAACAGCCTCCGAATTTGGGGAGGAAGGAGACAATCTTACAAAATGCTAAGGCTAGATATCTTTTTATAGAGTGTAATTTGAAGGCTGCCAGAAAGCCCTGGGTAACTAGGTGGTGAACTAGATAGAGAACCAGGTTTGGAGTAAGGAAGATTCCTGAATTTAAATCTAGCCCCAAACACGTACTAGTTGTGTAACTCTAGGCAGATGAGGAAATGGGGTTACGTGCCCATCATTAAAATCTGTAAAATGAGCTAAAGAAGGAAACAGCAAACTATTCCAGTATCTCTGCCAAGACAGTCCCAAATGGGGTAACAAAGAGTTGAACATGACTAAAAAAAATCACTGAACAACAAAGAAAGTTCACCTTCCAAAAATGGAGTATCTACAGAACAATCACACTAGCAGTGTGTCCCTTGGCAAATCATTTACCTCTCAATTTCTTGCTCTGTAAAATGAGGTTAGACTAAATTATCTCTAAGGTAACTTTCAATGCAAATTAAAACAACTATGAAGTACCACCTCATACCTATCAGATTGGCTAGCATGACAGAAAAGGAAAATGATAAATGTTGGAGAGGATATGGAAAAATTGGAATACTAATGCATAGTTAGTGGAGTTGTGAACTGATCCATCAGTTCTGGAGAACAATTTGAAACTATGCCCACAGGCATAGTAACATTTTTGTAATTTTTTAAATTATAAATTTACAATTGTAATTAAATTGTAAAATATAAAAAGCATTTTGTGAATATCCTTTGACTCAGCAATACCTCTACTAGGTCTGTATGCAAAAAAGATCATGGAAATGGAAAAGATCATGGAAAAAAAATGAAAATGGACCCACTTGTACAAAAATGTTTGCAACATCTCTTTGTGGTGGCAAAGAATTGGAAATCGAGGGAATATGCAGCAATTAAGGGAACAAATTGTGGTATACGAACATAATGGAATACTATCGTTCTATAAGAAATGAAGAGTAGGCTGATTTCAGAAAAACCTGGAAAGATTTACATGAACTGATGCTGAGCGAAATGAACAGAACCAGGAGAATATTGTACATGGTAATAGCAACATAGTATAAGATGATTAACTGTGAGAGACTTTGCTCTTCTCAGAAATATAATGATCAAAGACAATTCCAAAAGACCCATGATGGAAAATGCCATCCACATCCAGAGAAAGAACTGTGGAGACTGAAGGCAGATTGAAGTAGACTATTTTCACTTTTTTGATGGTTGATTTTTCTTTCTTGTGGTTTTTCCTTTTGTTCTGATTCTTTTTTCACAACATGAATATGATTGTATGTGTATAACTTATTATCAGATTGCTGTCTTGGGGACAGAGGAGGGAAGAAAGAGAGAGAGAGAAATGTCAAAAATTATACTAAAATAAAAAATATATATAACAAGGCAACTTCCAGCAGTGAGTGCCCAAGAAAAGGATAGGGAATGTGGCCTAGTGGATAGTGTGTTACACTTGAAGACTTCAGTTCAAACCTCACCATAGACCTTTACTAGCTGTATGACCAAGGGGTGATCCCTTAATTTCTCTGGGCCTCAGTTTCCTCATCTGTAAAATGAAGGAGTTATAGACAAGAAAATCTTTAAAATCCTTTTCAGCTGTAAAACTATGACTCTATGATTCCAGTGGTAAGAATTTCAAGCGCCAGAGGAGGTTTTAAGAAGAGCTATTTGGGGCCAGGGTGACCCTTTGGAAGTTCTTATAATATCCTCCCTAGATAGGTACTTATTGAGCCCAAGCCTGGGACCATATATATGTATATAAATGTATATAAGTACATTCTGATGTCAAGCTTACCCCTCTCCACATCTCCCAATAACACCATACTAAGAACAGAGGTAGTTCTGCCCAAGAGTCAAAACATACCCACAAAACAAATCACGAAAGGGGCAGCTCACAAAATATTAGGGCTGGAAGAGTCCTTGGAGAGTCTTCAACCTTTCTGTTTCATCCTGAAGAGAGAGAACCGAAGCATATGAGGGGAAGTGACTTACCAATGTCACAAAGGTGGTAAGCAGAAGGGCTAGGACTAGATCCCAATTCCCTTGATTCCTAGTCCTGTGTTCTCTCACTTCACCTCCCTCCTTGACCACCACAGCTCTCTCAAAGACTGAAAACTCCTTGAGTTCACCCAAGAAGGGAATAAGACTCTCAAGAGAGCTTCTAAACAAAACCACTTGCATCTTCTCTACCTGCCCAGAGTCTAAGGGATTTGCCCTCAGGGGATAAAGGTTACATAGTATAGAGAAAAAAAAAGGATCCAGGTTCAAATAGGGGTTCGAAGAACAAGATGTATGGCCTTAAACAAGTCACCCTTTCTCCTCTGTTGAAAAGTTAGGGGGTTTCCTAATTTTGGGAGCATTTGTTCCAAATACAACCAATCCCTTATTAGCTTTAACCAAGACAATTGCAATAGCCTCCCAAGAGATCTTTTTGCCTCCATTCTCTCCCCAGTTCAGGCCATTCTCCATGGACCTTCAAAAAGGCAAATCCTGCCAAGCTACATTCCCACCTGTGACCTCTAAAAGCTAACATCACTTCCTCTGTTTGCTTTTTAAAACCTTCCAAACCTGATCCCAATCTCACTTTCCAGCATCACTATACATCACTCCCCTTCAGAAACTCTGGTCCCTTGCTTTTCTTCACTGATGATGTGATGATTCCCATCTCCAGGAAATACCCTGACCATCCTCTATCCCTGGAAAGCTTTTCCTCTTTATCTCCGCTTCTAAGAACCCTTCATTTCCTTCTACAGGAAGCCATGCTTGATTCCTCTGGCTCTTCATCTTTTCCTGTATTCTCCTCCTCTGTACACTCAGAGATCCATGATGGTCTATTGGCAGCTCCTCAAATACCCCACTCTAGGACTGTCTCCTGTGCTGAATATGTCCTGGCCCATCAACCCTCCTTCTTCATTTCCTTGGCTTCCTTCGAGATTCACCTCAAAACTCCACCTTCTGCAAAAGGTCTTTCCCAGTCCCCTCCACTTATGGTACCTTCTTGTTCAGATCACCCTACATCTACTCTTGCAGATCTTTTGTCGATCTTGTAGATGTTGTCTCCCCCATTCATATACTCCTTGAGGGCAAGAGCTATATTCTCAGCACCTGGCACAGTGCCTAACACACAGTAGGTGCTTAATAAATGCTTGTTCATTGATTTGACAACCAATATTTTTAACAGAATAAAATGAGAAGTTTGGACTAATACCTCTTTCAATTATAAATCTACAGTGATGTTAAATCAAAAACCAAAAGAACTCAAATTGAAGAGACTGCCAATTATTGCTGATTAGTGAGAGGGATTTACAGCAGCACCGGGAAAGGAAAATGCTGAAAAGAAATTCTAAACCATTTTGAGAACTCATTTCCCAGATCCAGAAAATTAAGAAGCTGAAAGAGCATAAGAAATAAATGGACAGGTCAATTAAAAAATGGTATCTTCTCCTAAGCTGAGGGCCTTGGGCCAACTAACACCAGCACCAATCTCGCTTAATTCTGGAGATGTTAAAAGATGAGGAAATAGTGGTTTTGTTGAAATCATTTAGGGCTTCATCTTATCAAAAATATCTGGCCTTTAGGATTCCCCATCAAAACCAAGGATACTATGTCCCAGGTCCTAGGAAACATGGGGCATATGTCCAATGTGGCTTCTCTTATCTTAGCCATGTCTACTACTTACGACTGCACGTATCTATTAAGCACCAATTATCTTCGGAACACTATGCTAGGAAGAAGAATCAAACTGTCCTTGTCCTTAAAGTTCTTACCCATGGGGAAGGTGGGTTCAAGAGGCAGAGAGATTAAGTAATAAAAGATCACTGGAAACAAAAGAATGCTCATCATCCAGTGATCATTTGCTCTGTGGAAAAACTCAGTATTGATGATGGAAACTCACTCTGGAGCCAAAATTTGTTTGGGAAAGGAGCCCAGGGCCATGGGCTACCATTAATCAGTGGAAAACTCAACACTAACAACTCTCAACAGCTCGAAGTCTATGATAACTCAAGTTCTCCCCAGCTGGAGCGATCCAAATAAAGCTCCATGGAGGACCGGGATTTTTTTTTTTCTGAGCCTTTCTTAAAGATTTGGACAGTGGGAGGGACATGATAAGAAGAATGACAGATAAAAAACATGACAAAATTAAGCAACTTGGGGGCAATGAGTAGGAATAGTTGGTTTAGCAAAAAAAAAAGTTGCATAAAGGGAGATAAAGCTAGAACTTTATGTTAGGGTCAAGTGTTGAGGGATGGGGAAGGGAAGAGAATTGAATACTAAATTAACAAGCTTGAACTCAGAGGCAATGGAGGGTTTAGGTTTTGGGAGAGGAGAGTGAATTATGTGGTGATTACGTGAGACTGATTGGTGGAGGGAGAGGCTGGAGGCAGGGAGGCTATCATAGCTATAGCCTATTTCAACTGGCAGTTGAGAGCTTGACACAGCATGACCTTATACCTTTAAGTATAAAATAGGACAAGAGAATACAGAAGAAAGGACAACATCTCCCACTCACATTTTTACACAAGGCTTATCCCTCAAAGTACCATTGGAGCTTTTAGGTCACCTTCAACAGGACATGGACAGAGCATGATTGAGCACACTTAAAGAAATGGTCCCCAGGCAGCTCTTCATGGAACAAATCTTATCCTGAAGGCTGAGACTGAAGGGAAACGTTGGAGTTTCATGCTTCAGTAAGGAACAGGATAAGCATTCTAGACTATCAACAAAGCACCAAGATTGGGGAATTAGGGGGAAGGGGAAGGAAAGTCCACAATTCCTGCTTTTCCCTACAGCGTCCTAGTTTCCAGCAAATTCATCTACATAAAGTGAGATGCTAAACTCCCCATTGCTTAGGCCAGCACTTCTCCACCCAAGTGTCACAACCCCAAAGGAATCAGTTAGACTCCGATTCTATGATATTTCAGGCCAAAACACAACAGGATATACCAAAAAGAAGGAGAAGGAAGAGGAGGAGGAGGAGAAGGAGGAGGTGGAAGAAGAGGAGGAGGAGGAGAAAGAGGGGGAATAGGAGAGGGAGGAAGAAGAGAAGAAGAAGGAAGGAAGGAGAGCAAGAAAGAAAGAAAGAGAAAGAGAGAGAGAGAGAGAGAGAAAGAAAGAAAGAAAGAAAGAAAGAAAGAAAGAAAGAAAGAAAGAAAGAAAGAAAGAAAGAAAGAAAGAAAGAAAGAAGGAAGGAAGGAAAGAAGGAAGGAAGGAAGGAAAGAAGGAAGGAAGGAAGGAAGGAAGGAAGGAAGGAAGGAAGAAAAGAAAGAGGGAAGGAAAAAAAGAAGGAAGGAAGGAAGGAAGGAAGGAAGGAAGGAAGGAAGGAAGGAAGGAAGGAAGGAAGGAAGAAAAGAAAGAGGGAAGGAAAAAAAGAAGGAAGGAAGGAAGGAAGGAAAGAAGGAAGGAAGGAAGGAAGGAAGGAAGGAAGGAAGGGAAATATCCAAACTTCCTGAAGAGGGATTAGCCTTATTAAATATAAGGTAATTCTCAGCCTCTCTATTTCTACCTTAATGAGGGCATGGTTTACCTTCTGCTGGCCTTTGATTTCCTTCTAGTTATAAAAATACAAAAACCCCATAGGCCCAGGGCCATCTGTAAGCCACATACACTATAAAAAAGCAAGAATAAACTCCCTAATGTTACAAGTCTCAGAGAAATTTCATGTTAGGGAATATTAACTATGTTTATTTTGCATCTCTTTTGTATAGATTTATATATTATGTGCTGTCACCTCTATTAAAATGTAAGCTCATTGAGGGTAGACTTTCTTTATAACCCCAGGACCCTGCACATAATGTGTGTTTAATAAGCATTTTGAGGTCAAGACTTTTTATTTTTGTCTATATTTTCAGTGCCTAGAATAGTATATGGCACATAGTAGGAGTTTAATAAATGCTTATTGGTTGAATAATCGAATTTAGAATTGAATGATTCCTGGTGTTAGGCAGCTAGGGGACACAGTGATATAAACCTATACTTGTGGATATAAGTGGACAAGAATCAGAAAGGTTTGAGTCCTAATCTTATCTCAGATACTTACTCTGGGCCAGTAACTTAATATCTGTCTGACTCAGATTCCTCAATTTTTAAATGGGGCCAATAATAGCATCAACTTCCCATGGAAGGGATCTGTGAGGATCAAATGATAAAATATTTGTAAGATGCTTAGCTCAGTGCTTAGAACACAGGCACTTGTTTTCCCTCATTAGATTGTAAGTGATTTTTTTGCTGTCTTTTGCCTTTCTTTGGATCCCTAATGCTTAGCATAGCATCTGGCACATAATAAGTGCTTAATAAATGTTTATTGATTGACTTCTTATTCTTTGGAGGCATCTCAAATTCAAACTGTCCAAAAGTGGGCTGATTCTCTCCTCCACTTAGACCTGTCCCTCTTCCAAACTTAAGTTCTGATGAGAGTATCAGATTTCAGTCACTTAGCTTAGAAACCACAATCATCTTTGACCCATTACATCACCACGTCCGATCGATCGATTGGTTTTTCCTTTACATATCTCGGGTTTTCCTTTCTCTTTATTCAAGGAATAATAATATAATCATAACAACATTTATACAGTGCCTGGAAGGGTGAAAGCCTTTACATGGCCAGTAACTATTGCAAAAATCTCCTACGTGAGCCCTCTCCCTCCAGCCTCTCCCCTTTCCAATCCAGCCTCCATTTTTCCCAAGGCACTGGTCTGACCATAATATTCTCCTGACTAAAAGCTTTCAGTGGCTTTCCATTGTCCCCAAGACAAAATACAGTCTCTTTCACCAGGCTTACACGTAACTTTGCACTCCATTCTGTACCAGCCCCCTTCTGAACCACTGCATCCCGGCCCAACTGCCCCTGACTTCAAAAGTCCATCCTCCTCCTCTCCCCTTCCCAGCATTGTCTGGCTTCAATGCTCAGCTGCTCTGGGGAACCTTGTCTTCTCCATCCAGCCACTCCCAAATCCCACCGTTACTAAATCACTCCACTGCCCAGGAGACTCCCACAGCTTCCTCTTCCTCTAAAGTTAAACCTTAAAGCCTCTTTTAGGCATTTTAACCCCTTCACAATTCAGCCCTCATCTACCCTTCCCAATCTAATGGAACCTTATACATTGCGCAGCCTAGGCTGACTCAAAAGTCTACATCTCCCATCTTTGGGATCCCATCCATCCCCCATACATGGAAGCCATTCTCTCTTCACTTCTTCCTCTTAGAGCTTAGCCCAAGGCCTGGGAAAGACCTGAGCTTAAAAAGGCCCAGGTCTCCCCTGCATCCGGGGCGTCTCCAGTCATCCAGCTCTGTGTCTGGCCACTGTGCCCAGATGACTCGAGAAAAGCCCCCCTTACTTAAATCCAACTCACTTGCAAGTCACAACATCACCTCCTTGATATTATGGTCATCTTTGAGAATGAAGGACAAACAACAACAACTGAGATAACCTCCTTCTACATGAAACCCTTCCCAATCTTCCACATTCGTGTTCTCCCTCTTTCTCTCCCTCCCAAATCACCTTCTATTTATTTTCTATCTACTTACATGGGTGTATGCATGTAAATGTGTTTACACATATATGTATATATGTTTGTTCTTTCCTGTCATTATATATGTAGGTGTTTGTGTATTTGTATGTTAACACTGTGTAGATACGTTTTGTGGATATGTATGGAAAATAATAGATATATAATGTGTATATGTATATATGTGCATGTGTGTGTTTATACATATATGTATATGTTTGGTGTTTCCTGTCAATATATATGTACATGTAGTATGTATGTGTAGGAATATTGTGTAGAAATGTTTTGTGTTTGTGTTATATGTATGTGGTATAAGAGATATATAATATATGTGTATGTATATATGTTTGATGTTTCCTGTCATTACATATGTAATGCAAATATTGTATAGAAAGGTTTTGTTATTGTGTCATATGTATGTGAGTATGAGAGATCTATATGTGTGTGTACATGTTTGTTGTTTCCTGCCATTATATATGTAGGTATTTGTGTATATGTATGTGAGTATAAGAGATATATAATGTGTGGATGTACATATGTGCATGCGTGTGTTTACACATATATGTATATGTTTGGTGTTTCCTGTCAATATATATGTAGATGTGCAAATATTGTGTAGATGTTCTGTGTTTGTCTATATGTATGTGAGTATAATAGATATATAATGTATTGTACGTATATGTGTATATGTGTATGTAAACACATATTGATGTTTCTTGTCATTATATATGTAGTTGTTTGTGTATATGTGTAGGAATATTGTGTGAATATGTTCTGTGTTTGTGCATTTGTATGTGAGTATAATGGATATATAATGTGTGTGTACATATATGTTTGTTGTCTCCTGTCTTTCTCTATGTATGTGTGTATGTGTGTTGTCTTCCTTGACAGACTATGGACAGCTTCATCTTTGTCTTTCTACCCCCTCTGCTGGCACAAAGCAGGGGATTAGTAATCATTTCAATCATTTACTAATATCGTTAATCAATCACTCACTAATGGTTGCCCCAAATTGTCATACTCTTCTGTATCCTTTAATAGAAAGTAAGCTTTGTGAGGATAGAAACTGTCATTGTACCCCCTCACACACACACTTTCTAGTATAGCGCTTTGCACATAGTAGGTGCACATTTTGGAATGGATTCAATTCTGAAAAATAAAAGCATGATTTTTAAGCTACACGGCATGCCTACATTACCGAAAACAGACTGAAACTGGGGGAAGAGGTAGGGCTCAGGGGGGAGTAAATTAGGACACAAATGAAAAGTGACAAGAAGATAAATTACAATCGTGTTGCGATTTTCTATTCCCAAGGGCTCCTGGAACCCAGATTTTCACAGACTACAGCCCTGGTTAGCAACCTGCTTCCTTTTTCAGGAAATTCCTGTTCCTAAGTGACTACTTAATCAGGCATTGTGTGTTTGAATGTATTCATTATATTTTAATTTGATTATATTCCAGCCAGTAGACTGAAACAGATTCGTCCAGATGTGTAATTATTTTCTAAATGCTTATTCTCTTTTTGGTGGCAACCTTGGCGTGGGACTCAGAAAACCAAAAAGCTCTTCCTGAGCACTCGGTGTTCATTAGTCACACAGGCTTCATTAATGGGGATTACTGTCAGAAACCACGGCCAAGAAGCATCCTGTCCAACAACAGCCTGAGAACGCTCCCAAAATCTTCCAACAAGGGGTCCTGCGGCCACAAGGATCCCCACCCACCTATGGGTCCAGCCCTGTCCTTCTTTAGAGACACAATGTGAGACGGTGTTTAAAGGGCTGGATTCGGAGTCAGCCGATACAGTCAAATCCCATCCTAATTGTCTGATCCTGGGCAAGTTATTCAATTTTTCTGAAGCTCCATTTATTTGTTCATCTATAAAATGTGAGCCTTAATATCTCATGGGATTGTCATAAGGAAAAGATAAAATAATAAATGTAAAATGCTTTGTAATTGTTAAAACACTATATAAATGCCAGCTTCTATTTTTGTTTCCCACTGTGAAATACAAAAAGAAAGCCCAGTTCTCAACCTAAAGTACCTAGCTGCTTAATTAACCCAGTATTCCAAATCTACTACAGAGCAGCTTTCTAATAGACAAAAAAAAAATTAATTCAGGACCAAGTGGCTCAACAGCTTGATTTTACATATGAGGAAACTGATGTTCAAAGAGATGAAATGACTTTCAAGGTCATAGCTAGCAAAGGATGGAAATGAGATTCAAACTTAGGTCTTCTGCCTATAAATCCAGATTTTCCCCCACTGCTCTACCTTGTCCCTCATTTGATATGGATACATCACACTGAACCCCTTGAGTTTCTTCACCTCAAGATTCCCTTTAAAAAAAATTAGGAGGCTGGAACAATCTCCCAGTCATCCAAAAATATTGTTCCCTAGTCCAGAAAAGATCATCATTCTTTTGGATGACTTTGGCTCAGGAACCCAGCTCAGCATTGATACACAGTCTCCTCCGGCCTCCTGGATTATAAAGGACGTGAGCAGACTCTTGTTTGAATCGATGGCGTCTCCTGGGAGCCAGTAAGAGAGTATATTAAAGGCCGACCATCTTCAGGATGCCTCAGTCTATCTCTCTGAAGCTTTGTTGACCACATTTAGAGAAAATACGACTGTACCCAACCTGGATAATTGATTCCAACCTCTTCTCTATGTTCAGTTCAACCGATGATTTTTGAATACTTACCCATACCAGCTACTATGTTAGATTCTATAGGAGATCCAAGGTTGGGGTTAGTGGGGTTTTTTTTATTGGTGAAATAAAGGGAGAGGACAGAAACACAACTGCTACATTTGTAAGGCAAAAGATCCATAAAATACAGAAAAGAGGCAGAAGAATTCAGAGCAGAACAAAATCACATCTGATTGAACAGATAATGGATGATTTTCCTTGGAGAAAGTGGCATTGGAGCCGGGTTTTAAAAGCTAAGCAGTCTAAATAGAGCTAAAAAGGGAGGACACTGGAATAAAAGCAAAGGTGAGGAAGAGTGGAGTGTATTCATGGAGCAATGAATGGTTCACTTTGGGTAGAATATAGAGCAGAGAGTTTGTAAATGGAACCAAGCTGACAGAGTCTGTACCCGGAAAGATCTTAGCAGGTTAGAGAGAGGTTCTTCATGGATTTTGTGCAAAGTCTATGGACCCCCTTGTCTGAATCATGGTTTTTAAAGCATAAAATAAAAATACAGAGGATTACAAAGAGAACCAATTATACTGAAGTACAGTTATCAAAATGTTTTGAAGAGATTCACAGACTCCAAGTTAAATACCCTTGAGCTAAAACATTGACCTGAATCTAAGATAAAATTCAAGACATTTGGATTTTTTTGAAAATCACCTTTACGTGGTTATAAAGCAGTTCATCTGGAAAAAATGAAGGTTGTAATGGACTCTTAGCTCATTGTAAGTCAGTAGATATGGCAGTCAGAAAATGAATGCCGTCTTGGACTCTAGAAAGAGAGGCCTGGTGTCCAGGCTGAGGGAAGGAGTAGTCCTGTCTTACTATGCGCTCTTGAGAGCATTATGGGTAGTCCTAAACACTACATTTAAGGTAAGAGATTGATAAATTGGGAAGCATCCAAAGGACAGGGACCAGAATGCTATAAAAGCTTATGTTTGTGTCTTGTAAGGACTGGTTGGAAGAACTGGGAATGTTAATTCTGGAGAAGAGAAAACTGAGGAGATACATGTTAGCTTGAAGGGACTTGATGTGTAAGAGCATTGATCTTGCTGTGCTTGACCCAAAAGAACAAAATTAGGAATAATGGGTAGAAGTAAAGAGGTAAATTCTTTCTTAATTTTAAGAAAATTTCCAAAGGATGGTGGTCCCTAAAATGAAATGGGCTGCTCCAGGAGCTAGTGAGTATCTGGGCTTTAGGAAAATGCCGGATGGCCCATTATTGGGGCGCCAGAGGGGGATTCTTTTTCAAGTATGGATTGGGACCAGATGGTATCTGACGTCTATCCATCTTTGAGATTCTTAGATTCTGTAAGGGGTGGGAGGCAATACTGAAAAAGAAAGTTGACATGTTATAGTGAGCTTTGAAAACAAGGGATTCACTTAACACTTAACAGTCAGTAGAAAAGCATTGGGATTTGTTGAGCAAAATGCCATAACTGGAGCTAGGCTGTAGGACATTTTTTAATATGACAGTGTAATCTAGTTATTGTTTATGTGTATAATACCACGATGCAACATCAGCATGTTTCTCCACGCCTAAGGTCGCAAGGAAATTGGGTCGATGCCTGTAAGAGTCCAAACGGTCAAAACTCCTTGCCCTCGTCTTGTCCACACGTTGTCCTTGGCTTCCTCGTTGCTATAGCCAGGGCAGTGGATGGAGTAGAAGAGAGGATGATTCAGAATGGAGAATGGATTCAATTTCATTAAAACCATAGGCACCAATATTCAATCTTCACTAGGAATTACAGCTAATATTAAGCTGACAAAGGACTTCATATCCATTATCTCACTTAAATCCCACGGTAATTCTTGGAGATAGGCAATTCAAAATTCTGCTGCCTCCATTTAACAAAGGAGACAACCACAACTCAGAAAGACTCTGTGACGTCCCTCTGGTAGCGTAGCAAGGAAGCATCAGAAGCTGGATTTGAACTCTTTCCAGTGTCCAACAAAGCTTCCCAACAGAAGGATGGAGTTCTACAGCTTCATATTCCTCCATATTTTCAGCTTGGTCTAGGTTGCAAACTCCTTGAAGGCAAGAATCGTTTCTCTTTTTGTATTTGTATGATCAGCACTTACCACAGTGTCTGGTACGTGAATAGTACTTAATAAATGGTTATTATCTATTGCTGACAATTCTAGGGCCCAGTCCAAAACTGTGGCCTTTTGAGAGCTGTTTTGATCCTGATTCTGTCACTTGAGATGTTAACTCTCACTTCTAGCTTAGTGCTATCTTGAGAAAGGTGGTTAGACATTGAAATGGGTGACTAAGTACATTGAAAGGGGTGACCAAGTGGGATTTTTCCTGGAAGGTCACCAAGAGCAGAAGCAACTCCCACCCATCGGTATCATTCCTGGAGGAAATAACTTTCTGGGGGTTCTCCCCTACCCACCTACCAATAAATTTTGATATAGGTGGAACACACATCAAAGGTAGCTTTGATCAAGGAACCAAAAGTTCCTATGGTAGGAACAGCCACAGGTAGATCAAGGTACATTTTGAAACACCAATACTTTGGGTAATGATCAGTTAACACCATGGGGATAAGTAACAGAGGGAAGGAGATGTCACCAAAGGGCAATGTACAAGAAGGGAAAACAGAAGCAATAGAAGAGAGAGACAGAAAAACTGCTCTGAATCCTCCTTGTGTTGCTTCAGTAACCATGGGAAGGAGAGGATGCTGGTTTGTTTGGATTAGATCCAAAGTGAACCCCATTGGCCGATACCACATCCCTCTCACCTCAAAGTGACCACCAGACTTTCTATGTCCCAATGGAAAATAGAGAGATGATTCAACATCCCATAGGGCAGAGTTCTTTGTACCTTTGAAAGTAAGAAGGTTTACCTTCTAAAACCCAGTGAGAGGTTCAAAGGCAATCATAGGCTCAAATTAGAAGGGATTTCAGAAGCCATGTGATCTAACCCCTTCATTTTACAGAGAAGGAATCTTAGACCCAAGGTTAAGGGATTTGCTCAAAGCTACACAAGAAATAAATAGAACTCGGATCCTTTTATTCCAAATCCAGCACTCTTTTCCTTGGAGTCACTCATTCATTTGACAAGCATTTGTTAAGCTTATGCTACGTGCCAAGTACCGGGAGTACAAAAACAGAGAGAAGCCAGTCCCCATCCTCAAGGAGCTTACATTCTACTGTGCATCTACAACATACACAAAGACAAGTTGATTCTGTGCAATTTGAAGTTTAGGAGCTTCACAAAAGAGATTCAAGCTTAGTTTTGGTGGAAGACAAAGCTTTGAAAATCCTAGGCATGAGAAATGAGCTGTGCAAATGCACAGAGATGGCAAATGGCACAATAACTTGGGAAAACAACTGACGATGACTATAAAGGGGCCATTTAGCCACTTGGCATGGGACCCTAGATGTAAAGTTTGAAGGAATCTTGGAATCCTTCTAATCCTGCCCCTTCTTTTTACACATATGCAAGTTAAGGAGCAGAGAGGGTCAGTGTGATCTGACCAAGGTTCTGAAGGTAATGAATGTCAGAGATGGGATCTGAATTTAAGTCCTGTAACTCTAAAGCTCCAGGCATTTTCCACTGTATCATGCTGAGTCCCCCAGTCGGAGATGAGAGATCCAAATGAGGTACTGGCTGCCCCATTTGAGAATCTCTTGGGGATTCCAAAAGCAACAGCTCTGGCTTGCACTGACAGTTACTTTTCATCTTCCCTGGCTCGGCACTCGGGCAAGCACCAGCCATGGGAAATCAGTTAATAACTATGCACATTTGATAATAAATTTTAACAATTTAAGAGTGCGGTACAGTTTTATTATAGTTTTTATTTTATCATACTAATTCAATGCGTAATAACCTGCCAAAGACACAGAATTCACTTGACATATGCTCTGAGCTCTAAGAAATCGAATATGCTGAAGTCATAAACCTTGGGTCACGCCCAACTGGCATCTTGGGGAGCGCAGGGGGGAAGAGATGTTTCCCTGAGCTGGTCTCCATTAATGAATGTCAATGTGGTGCTTCCCAACTGCTGTTTGGGTGTTCTAGTCCCTTGAAATTCCTCCCACCATTAAGGGGTAGGAGGAATATTAAGATACCAAACACACTGAGCTTCCTTAAAGCCTCAGACACCCTAAATTAGACTTCCAGCTCTTCTGGCCTCACTTGGGTTCCTACAGCGGCACAAAGGAGGTTGGGATTGGTTTATAGGGATTGGGCAGATGGCTCACTCCAAACAACCCTCGGTGCTGGACAACAGTGATTCTGGCACAGTTTCAAACCCTGCAAATTAGCAGGTTCTGGCTTAAAGAAAAAAGATAGAAAGAAAAGAAATCAGCCCAAGCTAATGCAAAAGCTCCTCCAGGATGGAAATCACGCCTTTATTTTTCCCTGTCTTTTCAGATTTAAAGCTAAAAGGGACCATAAAGGATGTCTATTCCAACCTCCTCAATTTTACAGAGATGAAAGGACTTGTTCAATAAAGAGAAGAGAGACACTTATTAGTTGAGTGATCCTGAGCAAGTCATTATTCTCTTAGCCTCAGCTTATCCATCTGTAAAAGGAGGATAACAATTGCTCCTACCTCCGAGGATTATTCTAAGAAGCAAATGAGTAATGTATGTAAAGTGGGAACCTTAAAGCAAATATCAATGATAATTATCCTCCTCAACATTAAATAAAAATGTCCAAATAAAAATGGACTAGCAGGAGAAAAAAACTTGAATTCTAGTCTAGGTTCTGCCAGGTACTTTGAATTCACCTCGGGGAAGCCATTTTCTTTCACTTTTCACTGTACTTCAATTTCTTCTCCTGTAATATAATAGCTAAATATTATAAATATATATATTTACATATATAGTATATTATAGTATACATACATAACATTATGTATATTGTAAATATTGTATATTATAAATATAAATAAATGACACATTTATATAATGTTTTAAAGTTTCAAAGTGCTTTAGCGAGTCAACCAACATTTAGTAAGCCCGCACCATGGGCCAGACACTGTGCTAAGCACTTGGGATAAAATGAAAAGTAAAAACAAGCCCTGACCTCAAGAAGATCACCTTCTAATGGGGAAGACAACGGGCAAAGAATTAGGCCCATTAAAAATGTACACATAATAGACAGAGGGCAATCACAGAGGGAAAGACGCCAATAGCCAAGGAAACAAGGAAAGGATTCCTGCAGAAGATGGGAGTTGAGCTGACGTGTTCATTTAATTGACACCCTCAGCAACCCCATGAGAGAAGTTATTATTATCAGTACTTTACAAAGGAGGAAAATGAGGTTGATGGAGCTTGAGTGATTGACTCAGGATCACTCAACAGGTAAGTATCTAAGGTGGGATTTATCTCCCGAGTCCAATATTCAATTTATGACAGCAAGGACTAAATACCTTCATTCCATTCACCCTAGTTCACTAACTGGCATAAATGAAATCGTGGAGCCATATCTAAAGTTCCACCCTTCCCTTTTCATTAAATTTCCACAAGAATCTTTCTGTGGCTTCATCACAAATATATGAGATTTGCTTAGGAAAGGCCATTCAAATTCTCATTATTTGAGAAAGCAGAGGGCAGAGAAGTCAAAAAGTGATCACCAAATAGAGTTTTCAAAGCCTAGAAGGAAATTAAACCTGCAAACTATACACTAGAGAGATTGGCTTTGATTTCTGGGGAAACTCTCGGATGTATTATTAAAGAGATGATTAATGTTACAGCAAAAAAGGAAGCAGTGATCATATAAAGAGTCAACATTTCTTTGTGAAGAACAGGCTATGCAAAACTAACTCTATCTCTTTCCCTGACAGTTATTGTAATTATTGATCAGGGAAGGTGTAGAGATGGTTTATTTAGATTTCAGCAAGGAACTTAACAAAGTTTCTCATGCTCTCGTGGAGAAGATGAGAAGACGTAGGATATATGATAGTACAATCAGGCAGATTAGAGAGTGATTAAATGGACAAAATCAATTATTAACAATTAGATATCAGTCTTAAAGGAAGTCTCCAGTGGAGTTCTCCAGAGATCTATATTTACCCTGTAAGGTTCAGCATTTTATAAGTGACTTGGATAAAATCATAGATGGCAGGTTATCAGATTTTTCAGCTGGGAAAGACAGCTCATGTACTGCAAGTGTCAAGATCCAATCCAATAGGATGAAATTTAATAAAGATAAATGCAAAGATTTTCTCTTGGGTTCAAAAAGTCAACTTTGCAAAATGGGGTACAGACAACTAGAAAAAATAGGGGCATCTAGTTACACAGCAAATAGTTTGTTGGCCTAAAATCAATAAGTTAAACATGACTTCAGACACTTATTATGTGATGCTGTCACTTAAGTTCTGATTGCCTCAGTTTCCTCAACCATATATGGAATGGAGATAAAAACAGCACCTATCTTTCTTGTTGAAAGAAAGAAAATGAGGTGGTGCCTCGCATGAGCCTGACATATTAAAGGGACTTGATAAATGTTAATGGTCCTGCATGGAAGCCAAGTTAAAGAGGAATTTCTTATAGATGATGAGCTCTTACAGATGTTCAGCTTTTCAGATAACCTTATGCTGTTTGCATCAATCTCTAGAATATTAGCAAGGCTCCTAAACAAAATCTATCATCATTAAAGAATTCAATCTACCCATTCACACAGGAAAAAACAAGTGGATGAAAAAATGCCCATTGTCCAGACTATGCTATGCAGTTAGAAACTACAATTATTACATTTTTTTAAACAGACACTGAGGTAGAACAATGGACTGGGCTCAGAATTTAATAGATGGAGGAGGACAGGTTGAATTCCTTTGGAAAGTTGCATGGTACTTTTAACCACAGCGACCAATCAGGAATGCCCCATCTTTTTATACTCTATATTTTTCTGATACAAGGACATCTGGGTGACAATGGATAAAGTGCCAGGTTTGAGGTCAGAAAGACCTGAGTTCAAATCTTACCTCAGACACTATCTATGTCCCCATGGGCAAGTCACTTCACCCTATTTACCTCAGTTTCCTCATCTATAGCTGGAGAAGGAAATGGCCAACTGTGCCAGCATTTTTGCCCAGAAAACCCCAAAAAGGATTATGAAGAATCAGACACAAAAAAACCTAAATAACAACAAAATTCTGATAACCCTGCATGGCTGGTCTTTGAAAAATTCAAGTCCTGAGTCACCCAAAGTACAACTAACAGGCCGTATGGTGAGGGCACAAGCATTCTTCCTCTCAGTCAAATTTATAACCTTGGAGCTATTTTTACCCTTCGCTCTTTCTCACACCTCATAGCCAGTTAGTTACCGAGTCCCATCACCTTTACTGACTCAACATCTCTCACATCTGTCCTCTTCTCTCCACTCATACAATCTCTTCCCAGGTTCAGGCCCTTGTCTCCTCTCATCAAGATGATTGCAATAGCCCCTTAATTGGCCTCCTGCTTCCGGGCTCCGATCCGTCCCCTACACAGCTGCCAAACCGATATTCACATATCTGATGATCTCAGTGGCCACCCAAAAATATTTAATGGCTCCACATTTCTCCTAAGATAAAATACAAAATCCTCAGCTTGGCATAGATGGCTCCCACTTCGATTTCCAGAATTATTTCCTATCACCAGACCCATCAAAGCATCTCTCCCTTTCATTCACTCTCTATTTCAGTCAACCAGATCTGCTAACTATCTCCCTTATATAACATCCCATCTGTCTTGGAGCTTTGGTGCAATGGGTCTTTCTTGTCTGGAATATACTCTCTCCTCAGCTCTACTTCTGGAATCCCTGCCTCCCTTCACAGCCCAGCTCAGAGGAGCTCTCTTACATGAGGATTTTCCTGCCCTTCTTCAGCTGTTTCTCTCCATCTTGAAATGATTTGGTATTTTCTTTATAGATCTTTATCTGTGTATATATTATTTCTCCTATAAAATATAAGCTTCTTGAGAGCAGGAAATGTTTTATTTTTGCTTAGTGTGGTGCTCGCTGCATTTGTAGTGCTCAGTAAATCTTTTTTTTTTATTTTAATGCCATGTAATTAAATGGTAGATTTGAGTAAACTCAAAAAATCAAAAAAAATTGAGTAAAATTAGGAGACCTTCAAAAAAAGTAACAGAGCTGCACAACTAGATAGGAGTAGATCATGCATCAAAAATAAGGGATAATGTATGGATAGCTGTTGTGTTCCATTGGCAGCTATACAAGTCAAGGGAGGTGAAAGAAGGTCCCTGGTATATCAGTAGCACAGCATGCTCCTCCTACTTCTGCTTCAGAAGACTTATGGGACAAAATGGACAAGGATGATGCAGGATAAGAAGGTATAAATGGGTGGTGCTCTACACCCATTTGAAGAAGTACCTACATGGATAAGATCATAGATTCATCACGTCTGACCTTTTCCATTTCCATTGCTGCCATTTTTAAACTCAAGTTAATAAAATCATAGACTTAGAAATCAAAGAGATTTTTAAAGCTCAACTTTTTATTTATAGTGGAGGAAACTTGAGACACAGTGAGGCTGAATGGCTTTCCAGGGTCACATAGCCAGACAGTGTCTGAGATAAGGTTTGAACCTGTCTTCCTGACTTCAAGTCTACAACTCTGTCCACACTAGCCATCCCCTCCTGACTAGGCTTTTATACTAGTATTCAGTCCGGATTCTTTCCCCAAGATTCCATCCCAGTCCATATGTCACTGGCAAACTAATCTTAAAACACAGTTTTCCTCTTGTTACATCCCTTCTCACAATCTTCAGGATAAAAAAGTCATGTTTTTTAGCCTTGGCATTCAAAGCCCTGCCCTATCTAGTTCCAAATTAACTTTTATTACTTCCCACCATGAACCATCCACTCCAACCACCTTCATCTATCCCTAAAATCCGATTTACTTTATAATCTGTTCAACTTATCCCATCCAACATATTCCAGAATTTCTTCCATCTCTCATCAACACCTTTTTGAATCCCACTCATCCTTCAGAGACTTGTTTCATCTCTACTTCCTCCAGAGAGTTTACCTTGCCAGTGCCCAGCCTACTACGAAGTGTGTGACTTGTCCCTGAGTGCAAAGGTATTAAGGTTTTAGGTAAAAGCACCAACCTACTTGCTCCAAGCCCAGTTGCCATATTGATTTATAGTAAATGCTAAAGGAAGAATTGAGGAGGAGGGAGGTTAAGTCTCATAAGAATTCATAGGAGAGAAAGAGAGACATAATTTGCCCTAGATAGTAAGCATCACAACTGGTAGGTGAATGCAGAAGCTATGACCGAAGAGCCCAGACTGCACCCCTCATTCTAGGCTAGAGGGGACATAGAAGCTAGTCCTGGAAGGAGCGTAGTGAAACTCTCCAAATAATTCCAGATTGCAAATCATTTCCCCATTCTGACCAGTGTCACAAGAGGACAGATTGGGAATCAACGGGAGCCTAGTATAAATGTACCATTGCTGTGTGGGTTACTTTGAGTCAAACTCAGTTTCGCCCCCCCCCCCAGTCACATTTTCTTAATATCTAAGTAAGTTTCTTCCCGAGCCCAGTGGGTCTGTGCTCAATTCACTGTATTAAATAAACAGCGCAAAAGTTGCTTTCATCAAAGTGCTGAAAACCCACCAACTTACCAGCTAATATTCTACTGATCAAAATTCAAAAGTTGGAAAGGATTCTGAGGATGAGCTCATTTTACATATAAGGAAACTGAGGAAAGCCAAGTGCCTCAGCTCCTCCAAAGTAAGTGACAGAACCCAGAGTTGAACCTATGTCCACAATTCTGAGTTTTCCTTCTCTTAAAGAAAATGGGTCCATCGTGCCTTCAAATTAATTTCTCAACCCTATGTGTTTATTTAACTGTAAGCTGCAGTCCTACAAATCATTAGCCCATCAATAGATATTACATCATAATTGGCTAAGAGTCTATTGGTTTGTTGTGGGGTTTTTTTAAGACTAGCCTAATGAGCATTATTTTGATGTACTTAAAAGCTCCCATGTAGGACAGCAGCCATCTATTAAATTTTCAAATAAACAAGAAAACATTACGTTTTAAACAGAAATGAATGCAAAGGGACAAATCTATCCATTTGTGGGTCACTAATGGACACTATCTTTTTGATAAGAGACATCTAGACCAGGCCAGGAATGGCCCAAGGGAAAAGATGCCACTGGAGAAATGAGGCGAAAGATTCTGGGGGTTTGAAGAGCTGGATTCTAAGTCATAAGACAACTTAGTGATCCACTATGTGGCCACGGGCAGGGCTCTCTGTGAGCCTCAGTTTCCTCCTCTGTAAAATGGAGAGAGGAACCTAATTCACAGGATAGTTGTTAGGATCACCTGAGATAATATATGGAATGGGTTTTATAAACCTTACAGCGAGCTCTATATAAATGTCAACTAATATTATTGTTTCTAGTTCTAAACGGTCTATTATTTTCCCTCAGGCCTCTTTGATTCTCTCAATAGGAGGAAATAAATAGGAAAAGTTGGCTCCAAGATGTTCCACTGTCGTTCAGGAACAGATGGCAAAGAGTAAAGTTTCCTCCCAAAGCACCTTCATTGCCTAAAGATGGAGGCAGCTCAGAGGAAAAAAGGGAATCCCTGGGCTGCAAAGGCAAACGGCCGATCTGCAAATCAGATCCCTAATTTCAGAGAGGAGGAAAGATTGTGGGATGGGGGGAGAAGAAAAAAGTCACCTACTCCTGCCCAGGATACCAGGACTGCCCTCTGACCCTCATGAAGGATAGAATTCTACATCTAGATCTAAATCCTTCCTCTGACACTTAATAGCTGTGTGACTTATAGACAAATCACTTTCATCTCTCTGTGCCTCAGTTTCTTTATCTGAAACAGGAGGACACCGGACTCTTTGACCTCTAATGTCCCTTCCAGCTCTAAATATATGATCTCATAGACTCCAAATCCAATGATCTTTCCACTACACATGTAGCCTGTGATCCTAAGAGTCTGTGGCCTATACCCCATCTGGTGGCCTGTACCTTTGAATATGGGTGGGGGTTGGGCTATGGCCTATCTACTTTCTCCCCTGTGCCTTAATTAGCTCACTTTCCCGATGACCTCCCCAGTGTCCTGGATAGCCAGATACTCAGGAAAATAATACAGAGACCACCAGACCACAAAATGGAGCATAGGCAGAGAAAAGCTAATGGAAAAAATAAAAAAAAAAAAAACTTAAACAAAATCACTTAACTCCTGCAGCTTTCATCCTCCTTCCCCTCCGACTTCATAACAGCTTATACTGATTTCACCGTTTCCTGACATGTTGGGCTCCTGTTTTCAGAGAACTTCTGGTCTGGGTCCTTGTGTTGGACTCCCCCAATGATTACCCAAATCCTCGGCTGCCTGGTGCAGTGATTAGGAATCCTATCAAGGATTCCATTTGTATTCCTTGAATAATCTCTCTTCATTCACTAGGGAGCTGCTCTTTGGTCTGGGTGTGCTGGATTATGGGGAGAAAGCCCCCCCAGCTTTCCCAGGCTCCCAGATGGGCCTGCAGCGCCGGCGCTGGGAGAAAGTTTAGACCCCCTCACTGGGGTTGGGGAAGGAATTTGGCCGCGCTCTCCCTGACCACTGTACTGTTGGTGGAAACAGCCTGTGACATTCCAGGCTGTAACTTGCCGGCAAAATCCTCATCCGGATGGATCAGCTGCTTCCTCTCCTCCTCCACCCCCCCCCACCCCAATCCCCATCCAAAACTGGTTAATTGTGCCTAGACTTGGTGAGCATAAATCCTAAAGGCGCTGCTCCTTTGGGAACTGACAGCCAAGGCTAACTCTCCAAGTCGGCCAGCCTTTAAGGAAGGGCAGAGATCAAGTGAATAGCTCCCCAAAGTGAGAGGGACTTAGTCCTTAATAAGTGAAGAAGGCTTAACTTCACACAGGGCCTGGCGTGGCTATGAGGTCACCCCAGGCAAGATTTAAAAGGAAAAAGCTTTATTGGGGGGGAGGGGAGGGTGCTGGAGGGAAAAAAAAAAAGACACTTCACCTAGAAAAAATGGTCCAGGAGGAGGAAAAAAAAATCAATTGGGGATTTAGAGAGAGCTGTTCTAAGCCCACCCGGTGCAATTGACAAAAATGCAATTTACAAGGAAGATAAATCCTCTCCCGGGACAAGCTGGCGAGGCTGACTCCCGAGCGGACCCGACTCTCCTCCCTCTAAGAAGCTCAGGCTCCCTGATTATCACGGAACTCTTGGAGGGGCCGCGGAGGAAGGGATCCCTGGGATCCCAAGCCCTTTGCACTAATAACTTGCCCCTCGTGGGGGGCGGGTGAGAGGAGGGGGAGGGGAACAGCCGGCAGGGTGTGCCCCCCCCCAGGCCATTTAGAGAGAGGGGATGAGTTCAGCCCTTCCGGAGAGCAGCCTCCCAACTTCTGTCAGCCTGAGTGGCAGGTCACGGTTTCACAGAGTAGAATGGAGCCCAGGTTATGCCCTTTCCTTGCAGCCGGCACAAGGGAAGGGATCCCGACCGGAGGAAAGGTTCTTGCAGTAGTCCGGTTAGAAGAAGCAACCCCCCCCCAACACACACTTCAGAACGACTTTGCGAGCTGGGGGAGGCCCCCGGCCAAAACAAACGCACCCGGACCCGGACGCAGCCAGACACCCGAACCGGGAAAACTTGGCTGGTTCTCAACTCAGCCCAAACTGGGGAGGGGACCGACCCGACCCGGGAGCAAGCGGGAGGGGGCGGCCGGGGCAGCGTCCATGCAGCCCGATCCGGAGATCCGGAGCCCCCCCCTTCCTTGGCAAGGCTCATACCTCCTGCTGCTCTCAGGGCAGAGGCGTCCGGGATCCATGGCCCGCAGGGAGCTCAGGGGGGCTCTGTCAGACCATCGCAAGGGAACCGGAGAGCCGCAGCTCCTCTGGAGGAGCCCAGCCGGCCAGGCGAGCTAATTAAAAGGGGCTGATGCCTCTTTTTTGGGAGCGGATAAGATTTAAAGGGCTAGAGTCCCAGGATGGGGGGAGGCAGTGGTGCGGTGCCTGCCGCCGCCGCCGTCCCCGCCGCCGCTTCTGCCGCCGCCGCTCCCGACTCTTAGGAAAGCCTCATGCAGTCAGCGCTCTGGGCTCAGCTCGGAGACGGAGCCCAGCAGGGCGAGGATGGGAAGTGTGCAGGAAGCCAAGCTAGTGGGGCCCTGCGGGCTGCAGCCGGGACGGCCGACGGCCGGGGTCGGCCCCGGGGCCGCGGGGCGAGTCCCGCGCCCCCTTCTGCTAAAGAGACGGAGCCGGCCCGCCCCGAGCGGGCAGAGAGTCAGGGTGGGCGCACCCCATGGGCCCCAGGCAGCCACCTTGGCCCCCCAACCCCCCCAACACACGCACGCAGGCTGGCTGGTTCCGGCCCAGGTGGCTGGAGCTCCTAAACAAGGGAACCCCCCACGAGACGCCCTCCGGGGAGGCTGCTCATTGTGCGCCAGCAATGGGTACAGGTGCAATCCGTGGGCTGGAGGCTGAAAAGGAGCATCGTGAGTCACGGTGGGGAGAAAGGGCGCGCAGGGGAGTCAGACTGTCCCTGGGATGGGAATTAGCCCCAGTGAGGGGGAGGGAGGGGAAAACCAAACAGGGGCTGCTTCCTCAAGTGAGAGGGTCCTATGGTTAGAGCTGGAAGGAGCTTCGAGAAGATCTGGTCTCCCCTACCTCATTTTACAGATGAGGAAACTGAGGCAGAGAGCCCTTACCCAAGGTCACGAGGCAGGATTTGCAGGTAGGATGCAGCCAGGTTGGAACTGGGCACCGAATTAAAGTGGGGCTTCTCCACTAACTTTGTAAACCACCCCCAAGCGCCTTTCAAGTATCTGTAGATGACAGAGAAGCCCCCTTTTCCGGGGTCCTCCTTTAGACTCACCTGAAGCACCCAGGCCAATTCTGATGGAAAAGTGAATGAAACAGGGGGGTTGAGTCCCAGCTCTGCCATCAACTAGTTACGTGACCTTGGCTACACAAGGTGCCTCTCTTGGGCCTTGGCTCTGGCCTTTGCAAAATAAAGTTGACAGAGAGGCAAAGGGTCTCTCTAGAAAGGGACACCACACCGGGAGTCACCAGAGTCCCGAGTTCAAAACCTGTCCCTGCCACTGAGATAGGGAGCAAGCCATTTTCTTTCTTCTACAGAACGGAGGAAGCTGAGCAGGGGTATCTCCCAGGGGCCTTCCAGCCTTGAACCAGACTCTCACCTGTGACCCCAGGCTCCACAAACACACAGCAAGCGGTCCTCGAATCTGTAAGCGCGTGGAACACTTCTAGTGCTGACCATTACTTAGTCAATGAACTCTAGAACGGGTCTAGGCCCCCGCCCAGAATTATATTACTAGATGCTGTTGATTCATAAAATACAAATGCACATAAAAACATTACTGACCTCGTAGCAGCTTTTTGTCATGATGTACTTTCTCCATCAGTGGGTATTAATCATATAACTGGTACCCTGTGGGGAGCAGCAAAATTCATTTTCTAATGTTTAAAAGGGAGTCTTTGTACTGGCAAAAATTGGGAACTAAAAGACCAGATCTCCCCAAGATCCTCTGTAACTCAATCTTCTGGGATCCTGTGAGTGTGGATGGCTCAGGATAATCCATCACCGAGACTATAAGAACAATTCAGACACTCACCTCACCTTGTTATATGGCTCATTGGTCATCGCCTGACAGATAGCCATCTCAGGGCCTTGGAGGTCCCCAAAGCTCCAGTGGCTTCCCACTGGATCTTAGGCCTGGAGCAGGAAGTAACCCCAGAGGCCAGGGAGTCCAAATCCTGGTTATACCAATAAGGAAACTGAGGCTGTGTTCTGCTCTGTAGTCACTGCCTGCCCTCTGCCATTACCTCCCATTTATGCTGTATAGATCTTGCACTCCCTAACTGTTGGACACCTCAAAGGTACGTTTTTGCCTTCTCATATTTAGGACTTAGCACGGTGCCCGGTACCTCGTAGGTGCTCAATAAATGCTAATTGCTCGAATGGTTCCCTAAGCTCACATAGGAAATGTCCGAGGAAGGTTTGAACCCAACACCTCTGACCCCAGTGACCACGTCCAATTAACACAGCCAAAGCAGCGGACTGGGAACAAACCTTCAGGAAGGAGTTTGTCTTGACTACTCTCATTTTTATTCCCTTCTTCCCTCTTCCACGTCTCCCTTCAATGACGTTCTGCCCCATTCTTCTGTTGCTCTTGGACAATCTGGTATCAGCCTTTTACACATCAGTGAGAATGAGTGTTAACCACAACTTCTCTCTCCCAGGAAGGTCTCTCTCCATAAGGACACAATCAATGAGTTGTCCTTCCCAGGCCTGGAAATTACCTTGCCCGGGATGCTTCCTGCTCTGCCTGAACAGTGGGGGTGGGGTTAGCCAAGGTGAAGGTCCCAGGGGAAGTCATTTAATAACAATAATAGTAATAATAACTGATTTAATAAGTTGTAGTCATCATAACTATAACACTGATTATCAAACAGGAGACAGGGACAGAACCCATCATTTCAGTAGTATAGGGAACTCCCAGGGAAGGAAACTCTCTTACCTTCTCTGTCACTATAGTCTTAAAGAGATGTCTAGAAAACAGAGGTAAAGTGACTTACTTAGGATCACTTAGTAAGTTAGTTTCAGAGCCAGGACAAGGACCCAGGGCTCCTGCCTCCTTAGCCAGAGCTTCCTTCATCGCCTCTCCCTATGGCCGTGGTTCATTCTGGTTCTACTCTTGGAATTACCCCCATGTTCACCTTTTACAAAGCCCAGGGATAGAGCATCATGGGTTCCAATCCAGCCTCAGAGCCTCATTAGCTGCATGACCCTGGACAAGCCATTTAATCCTGTTTGCCTCAATTTCTTATCTGTAAATGAGCTAGAGAAGGAAATGGCGAAGTGCCCCAGTATCTTTACCCAGAAAACCTCAAACACAAGAGAAGCTACATGACCCTAGGAGACAGGTCATAAAAGTCTGATTCTTATTTTATACGGGAGGAAACTGAGGGATGGGGTAACTTGTCCATATTATGCTTCATAAAGCAGGAAGCTAGACCAGTTAGGTCCAAGGGACCTGCCTGTTTCTTCATTGTCTGCAAACCAGCAAGTCTGCTCCCAAAGAGCACGGTGGGTAATGAATGGACCGATTGGGTAGGTGAGCTGCTCTCAACCATTTCTGCTGTAAGATCATGGGACTACGCAATAGAAGGAAGCTCCTCAAGCTTGGTTTCATTCTGGGGAGGACTTCAGAAGCCTTCTTGCCATGTTATACGTCAGGAAACAAGCTAAGGTGGGCAACTTGCCCCTTGTGTGTGGGGGTAAATGGCAAAGCCAAGGGTCAAACCTGGGTGCTCAGACCTCCCCAAGTTCATTCCCTGAATTATCAGGACCCACCTCGCATTTTACAAAATAAAAATGAGACCCAGAAAGGGAGGGGAATTTGCAGAGGGCACGTGGGAAATAAATGGCAGTCGGGATCTGGACCAAGTCAGTTTAGCGCACTGCACTCCATCACATTGCCTCCACTTTGTCTAAAAAGAAATGGACCCTCAAAGGCTGGGTTCCACTGCGATGTCTGTTGAATGAATGAATGAATGACAGGTGAAGAAAAGAAATTCCATTAAAGCAAATCTTGGCTCCTCATTTGGAAAACTGAGAGAAGCACCTGTGCTAGAGTACAAAGAAACGCTAGATTGAGTCAAGAGATCTATTATGTTCAAGTACCAGCTCTGCTACTGAATTGCTCTGTTATTTTAGACAAGTTACTTCTGAGCCTCAGTTTCCCCTTCTGTAAAATACCAAACTTGGGCTAGAGGTATAGGTTAAATGTTCTGTCTCCCTTTCTTGTCTTCTTTCTCTGTCTCTCTCTTCTCTGTCTGTCCATCTGTCTGTCTCTCTCTGTCTCTGTCTCTCTGTCTGTCCATCTGTCTGTCTCTCTCTCTCTCTTTCTATCTGTCCTTTTCTCTGTGTTTTTCTCTTTCTCCATTTCTTGGCCTCTCTTCTTTACCTCTTTATTTCTCTCTCTCTTCTCTCTATCTCTATGTCTTTCTGTCTCTGTCTCTTCTCTCACACTTTCTTTCATTTTATGCCTCTTTCTTTCTTCTTTGTTACTGTCTCTTTCTCTCCTCTCTGTCTCTGTGTCTCTCTTTCTCTCTCTCTGTCTCTCTGTCTTTCTCTCTCTCTATCTCTATCTCTCTGTTTCTGTCTCTCTCTCTCTTTGTCTCTCTCTCTCTTTCTCTCTCTCTGTCTCTCTATTTCTCTCTCTGTGTTTCTGTCTCTGTCTCTCTCTCTGTCTCTGTCTCTCTGTCTTTCTCTCTCTCTCTCTCTGTCTCTATCTCTCTCTGTCTCTCTCTCTGTCTCTGTCTCTGTCTCTCTTTCTCTCTATCTCTCTCTCTGTCTCTGTCTCTGTCTGTCTCTGTCTCTCTGTCTTTCTCTCTCTCTCTCTTTCTCTCTCTCTCTGTCTCTCTCTCTCTGTCTCTCTCTGTTTCTGTCTCTGTCTCTCTGTCTCTGTCTCTGTCTGTCTCTGTCTCTCTTTCTCTCTATCTCTCTGTCTGTCTCTGTCTCTGTCTGTCTCTATCTCTCTTTCTCTCTCTCTCTCTCTCTCTCTCTCTCTCTCTCTCTGTCTCTCTCTCTCTGTCTCTCTCTGTCTCTCTCTGTTTCTGTCTCTGTCTCTCTGTCTCTGTCTCTGTCTGTCTCTGTCTCTCTTTCTCTCTATCTCTCTCTCTCTCTGTGTCTCTCTCTCTCTGTCTCTCTCTCTCTGTCTCTCTCTGTCTCTCTCTCTCTCTGTCTCTCTCTCTCTCTCTGTCTCTCTCTTTCTCTCTGTCTCTCTCTCGTCCCTCCTAGCTGTAAATCCCTCCCTAGGCCTCACTTTTTTCATCTGTAAGATAAAAGCCTTGAACTAAACTAAATCTCCTCCAAGATCTCTTCCATCTCCAAGTCAACAAGCCTTTGATCCTCCATGAGTCACTTTGGCCAAGTCCCTTGCCCTCCTGGGGCAGTTTCTGCCTCTGAGCTCCTTCCCAGCTCCAGGCCCCTGATCCTGCGGGTCTCTGTTTCCAGCTCTAATTTCTGTTCCAGATAAATGGAGCGCTCCGGGGCCAGCGAGTTTCCTGCCAGTGGAAGGCCAGGGTGTCCCCAGGCAATCGGGGAGCTCCATCACTCTGTTTAATGTACCCGAAGCATCCAGTGACTCACGACCAGCTTGATGGATGGAGGAACGACATCTCCCTCACCCGGAGGCCCCCACACAGTTGGCAACACCCCCGCGGCTGCCTCTTAACAAAGGGCCGTCTCCCAGCCGAGCAGTGACAGTGATCGGTCTCCCCGGCACATGGAAAATCCAAACTTCCTCCCCTTAGCTCAGAGCCGGATGCTCTGTCTGCCCAGCGCTGAAAAAGCAGAGAGAAGAGGATGTGTTGGATGGGGGCGAGCGTGTGTGTGAGTGAGTGTGAATGTCTGTGAGGGTGAGTGAGTGTGTGTGTCTATGTGCGTGTGAGTGTGAGTGAGTGTGAGTGTGAGTGAGTGTGTGTGTCTATGTGCATGTGAGTGTGAGTGTGAGTGTGTGAGTGTGAGTGAGTGTGTGTGTCTATGTGCGTGTGAGTGTGTGTGAGTGTGTGAGTGTGAGTGTGTATGTGTCTGTGTGTGTGTGTAGACACCAAGGCAGCTCAAAGGCCCGCAGAGCCTCCTCTCTCCCTGTGCAGCCAGTCTTGGCTCTCCCCTTAAGCCTCCTCAGTCACGGAGCCCTCACAGAAACAAGTCCTGAAAGGTGTGAGTTATTGTTCCTGCCGTTTGTGTTCCTATTCCTGTTATGCTGATTTCTGGGCTTTTCTCAGGCTGGGAGCTCTTGAGCCCAAAGAGCCCCTCTAGGCGGGGATTACACTTTAAGGCAAGGATACTAGAAGTGGTTGAGTCTAGAACTCTCTCACTTTACAGATGAGAAAACTGAGGCACAGAGGGAGTGAATCCGGGTAATCCCGGCCCCACATCCAGTGTTCTATTACACTGCCCTGCCTCCTCCTTCTATAGAAGAGGAGTCTCAGGTCTCAGGAGACCCTTGACTAGACTATAAACTCCACGGGGTCTGCATGATATTGTCTGTTTTGGCATCTTTGGATGTTCTACAGACTCCTAGCATGATGGATGTCCAGGGGCCTCCGCAGGCTAGCCGTCCTGGTGCTCCAGGGCACGTGGAATTTGCCGCCCTCACTCGATAGCAGAGTTTCCTTACGGAGACCCCCACACCAGGGGAAGGAAATGAAGGAAGAAGGCGACGGCAAACTTCTCGGTATCTTTGCCACGAAAGCCCACGGCAGCGTTGGCGCCGAAGCCCACAGAGTCACAGAGTCATCGGTGACGGAACAACTGAAGCAGAGCGCGGCCATGGAATCCGGTGTCCAAACAAACAAGCCAGAAGCAGAGGTCATGGAGGTGCATCGGAAAAGGAACTTAGAGCCCACTTAATCCCATGCTTCTTGTTAGACAAATGAGAAAAGGTCCACAGGTATCGGGGACGTGTCCTCAGGTGCCAAGGGGGCATGTCCTCAGGTGTCAAGGGGCGTGTCCTCAGGTGTCAAGGGGTGTGCCCACAGGTGCCAAGAGGCGTGTCTGCAGGTGCCAAGGGGTGTGTCCGCAGATACTCAGGGGCCTTCCACTAGCAGGAAGCTCGCTGGCCCCGGAGCGCTCCATTTATCTGGAACAGAAATTAGAGCTGGAAACAGAGACCCGCAGGATCAGGGGCCTGGAGCTGGGAAGGAGCTCAGAGGCAGAAACTGCCCCAGGAGGGCAAGGGACTTGGCCAAAGTGACTCAAGGAGGATCAAAGGCTTGTTGACTTGGAGATGGAAGAGATCTTGGAGGAGATTTAGTTTAGTTCAAGGCTTACACTACTACGGGATGTGCCAACAGTTAAATAGCTAATGAATGCCAGAGGTCATGGAGCACCGAGAGATGAAGAAGTTACCCAGGGTCACGTGTCTCAGAAGACCCCTGTCATACAGTCTCCAAGGCTTGCCCTCTATCAGCTTTACTTTATTAGCTTCCTCTCTCCTCTGAAATATCATCTAGGAACCTTGGCTCCCAGAGGGAAGTGATCTGGTCTCATGGCACAGCCCCAGCTCCCAAGAGGAGACACCTTGTAGGTACATAAATACTACAAGACATGTACAAAGCCCACCCGAGATCATTTGAACGGGAAGGCCTTGGCTCCGAGGCTTAGGCCCCACAAGGGCCAGCCTGGCAGGGGGGAAACTCACGGTGCTCCCCAAGCAAGGTCAAGCTCTTGGGTGACTCCTCATGGAGGATCTAAGGAAGAGCCATGTACAAGAATCCCATGGATAAGACGGCCCGGACTGGCTGCAACTACGTGAAGAGAATAAGTAATGATATGATGGAGTCGATGCTCCCTCTGGAATGGATGGATGAGAATAATTTGTTCCAACAGCCAGGGGAGCCGCTGAAGCAGGAGCAAGAGCGCTCAGAGCTTGGTCAGACACTGAAGCCTTCCGCTTCCTCCCCTGCCTCCTAAGCCCCGGCCAGTCGTCCTGATTTTTGTCCGGCCGCTGGGCTTCGATGACTCTGGAAGGGTGAGGGCGATGACTGCGCAACTCTGACACACTTAAATCCAATCCACGCCCGAGTCAAGACATGGCCCTTGGTGTTCTTTGAAAACAAAAAACAAACAATGACAAATGCTTCCGTGGAGGAGATGAAAAAGGAATAATGAAGTCAGTGGAAAAGACACGGAGCAAAGTAAGGATCCCCAACCCTTACGGAGACCTTTATAGTTACGACACGGGCTGAGCAACATTATGTCTCCCATCATTGTCCCTCACTGTGGCTGTCCCTCATTCCTGGAACGCTCTCCCTCTGTCCCTCCCTAGTTTCCTTCAAAGACACGACTCAAGAGTGTCTTTTCTTTTACATAAAACTTTTCTTCACAGACAACCCCCCCACAGCCAGCTGCTAATTTTACCCCCCCAAAAAAATTTTTAACTTTGCATTTATTTTACATATGTGCTATTTATCCATATATTATATGGAATATATTCATCCATAGATTATATGGAATATATTTATCCATAAATTATATAGAATACATAAAAGATATGCACATATTATATGTATTCATGAATCCATGAGTAAAACATGTATGTGCTGTCTCCCCCGAGAGCCCATCAGCTCCTTGAGGACAGGGGAGCATTTCATTCTGCCGTTGTTCCCCAGAGCCTAGCAAAAGACCTGGCACATACCAGGTGCCCAAGAAATGCTTGTTGATGGATTGATTTATCTGTTGTCCAAGAACCAGCTGCTAAGTTCAGAGAAACTCATTATCAGGGTCACTGGAGGTAGATGAATCATTTGGGCCTCTGCAGCACTCACGACGCCCGTCTGCCAAGTCATTAGGAGACTGGGACCTCTCCCATCGCACCGTGGAAGGGCCCCTATTGAAGAAAGCCCAGAGGTTTGACGCTACTTACAGTTACAAAGTCTTTCTTACAATCCTCTGATTTAGAGGTGACCCTGGGCTGTTGGTTCCTTCTCCATTAAAGGCCTACTAGGTGCCAGCCTCTGAACTAGGCCCGGGGGATACAGAGACAGGATTTAAACACCCCCTATCCTGAAGGAGCTTGATGCTGTTGGAGGAGATTCCACCGACATGTATAAATACCGCAAGACACTCTACAGAATCTGTGGCCTGGAGGAGTTTGGGAAGGCAGGGTTACCAGGAGGTGGATGACCATGGGATGCCTGCTTTGGGCTTGGGTCATTGGCCAGGACTGCCTGCTAGGGTATAATAAAGCTTGGGAGTGGATCCCGACAGCATTACAGATCCTCCAAGTATCATGCGGTGATCCAGTGCTTTGCATCCTTTCTCTCTTTGGGAAAATAAGAGCTACTGAGCAATACGCTTGACAGAAGTTTTCTTTCTGGACCTACAACATAGCACTGGGAGGGCAAGAGTTGAGACCATCATGGCCAATTTACAAACCACAGTATCTTAGATTTAGAGCTAGAAGAAGCTCAGAAGCCTCTGCATTTTACAGACCAGGAAACTGAGACCTAAGCAGCTAAGTGGGGCAGTAAATAGAGAATTGTGCTCTCCAAATAGTCAGGAAAACTTAAGATCAAAACTGGACTCAGGAACTTACCACTCTGTGACTCTGGGCAAGTCATTTCACCCTGTTTGCCTCAGTTTCCTCATCTGTAAAATAAGCTGGAGAAAGAAGTGATAAACTACTCCGGTGACTTTGTTAAGAAAACCCCAAACTGGATCATGAAGAACATGACTGGAAATAACTATCCAGCGGAGGTCCAGAAGAGTGAAAAAGTGAATGACCCCTCTGTGACTTAAATCAAGCTTAGAGGCTCCCCGGCCTTTTCCCCCTGTACCCTTAACTGCTGTCTTGGGAAAATATATGAAGACGTGGGAGACTAACATTCCACTTAACAGACTCCCATAATAGGTGCTAATTGTTGAAATGAATGATTAGAAGAACCCAGAAAACTTTAGTGCTTCAAGGATTTAATCAGTGTGTTTAGTGTGACTTGCCAAACTTTTTTTTGTTGTTGTGAAATAATTTCAGACAAGTGTGATTCTTTGTGATCCCACTGGGGTTTTCTTGGTACTAGAGAGCACTTTGTTATTTCCTTCTCCAGTTCATTTTACATAGGAGGAAACTGAGGCAAATGGGATAAATCAACTTGTCCAGGATCACATGGGTGGTAAGTGTCTGAGATAAATTTGCACTCAGATCTTCCTGACTCCACCTAAATGCCCATGAAATATAATAGGTAATAAGTGACAATGGCAAGATTTGAAACCATGTCCTCTGACTCAATTCCAATCCACCCTATCGGACTTTCACAAAACTCATGAGGAAGCACCAAACCAGCCCAATTTACAGAATCCCCTTAGAGTAAAAATGCTTCTGGGGCCTTCAGGCTGTTGCCAGCCCAGAAACTTTTCAGATCCTTCCCTAAGGCACTTAGGTAACTGTAATTTCTAATAACTTGTAACAAGAGCCAGTTAAGTGACTTTGGGAGGATAATTCCAGCCTGGGTCAGCTCAACCTGTATTTGTAGCCCCTAAAATAGAAACACTTTTATGTGAACTAATGTGCAAAGAGAGTACTTCCTGTGCTGGTGCTTCTCGTGGGGAGGTGAGCTCTGCAAAGTGGCAGGTACCTTCCCTAGAAAGCAGGGGGAAGAGGGAGGAATGGAAGTCCTGCCCCTACCCATCATCCCTAGAGGCACTTCCTGCCCCCACTGTGGGTTGGAAATGAACTTTCTTTTCAAGCATTCAAAGCTCTAACTTGGGCTGATTGCCATCACTCCAGGGCCCCAGAGAACTCTGGAAAGGGCTTAGAGTTCCTTCCACAAGGGCGATCATTAAAAGATTAGGATGCAAACCACAAAAGAAATGATTCAAGGACCTGGGATTATTCAACCAGGGGAAGTGAAGGCTGAGTGGATGCTCCATAGGGAGAGAGGAGTTAAATTCCCTCCTTCCCACCTTCAGAGCTGGAAGGAATTTTAAAAATTCCTCACCCAGAGGTTCTCAGTGTTTTATGTGTCATGGAAATCTTTGGGAGCTTGTGGACCTTTTCCCAGAAAAACATTTTCGATGCATAAAATAAAATACATATTTTACAAAAGAGATCAATTAAATTGAAGTAGTTATGATTTTTTTAAGTTCACAGAACCCAGGTTTAAAACCACTGGTCCAATCTAACCCCATCCCATCTCACTTCAAAGAGGAGGAAACTCTGGTCCAATGGGAAGTGACTTGCCCAAGATTGGATACTAAATGACAAAAAACCCAAGTCACTTCTCCTATTTATGCAGTCTCATTAATTTTTCCCATTGCCATTTCACAAAGTCAATCTACTGATTGAAGCCATTGAGATAACAAACCCAGATTCTCAGACTCCAGATCCAGTAATCGGCATAGTCTTGCCTCCTTTTCTCAAGGGAGAGTTAGATGGGCTATTTAATGATTGCTCATTCTCTTTCCTTCCCCTACCTAAACTCTGATCATGGGAAAAGATATTTTATCTTTGATGATTCTGGAAAAGGAATATTCTTTTATGGCAAGAGGGAGCCCTTGAAGGTAATATTTCTAGCACCTCAAATAGGCTTATTGATTGTCCATTGAGTGACAGAAAGAAAGCTCCTTGAGGGCAAGAACTATTTCATTTTTGTCTTTAAAACCCCTACTACTAGCATAAGGTCTAAGACTTATCAGTTACTTAATAAATGCTTGCTGATGGATTGGTTTGGGCTATCTCATCCATTTGCATGGTCTGACACCCATCTGTGAGATTATATTTAGGTCTTACTGAAAGTCTACAACCTTTGTCCTTAATGGCATGCCTTTATTCTGCCTTTCCTGATATTTGGGACCAGAGAATCATGGAACATGGTAAATGGGAAGAGAACAAGCATTTATTTAGTGCCTATTATTACTATAATGCTGATGCTCTCACTGAGGTTGCCTTCTTTGTGTTCATGGATGATTCTTATGGACAATATAGATGGGAAAATAGCCATACACATTGTAGTTGTTGATGTTCTCTCTGTTATCTTTTTTAATAAAGTCCAAGATTTTTTCCCATATCTTTGGTCTCTTCCCTTCTTCAGTTAACTTGTGAACTGATCTCTCAAAGCCTTCATAACTGTATTGCTTCCAGCACATATATCCTTTGAACACACTTGGTTCCATGTGGCTGCTTTTTCTGACTTTGTTCTCTTTAATTCCATTTTACTTCCTATATAAAAGCATTTGAGACTGTAATGTTAGATTTCAAAAGTGAAAAACAGTTTGTTATTTTAAAAAAGTCTTTGCAGATCTTTTCCATTTTTTTCTTGTTTGTCATCCTTCTGTTTTCATGCTTAAACGCTATTGGGATGACCTTTCTGACTTAAGTCCCTCATCAGGTTTTGTTGGGGTTTTTTTGCCCTTCTCTATTTCTCTCTGTCTGTTTCATAATATGATACTCCTTAAAATCTTCCATCATCCTTCTTCATAAGATTTTCCAAAGGGATTTATATTCAAACCAGGTGCTGCCTTTGGCTGCCACCTCTTTTTGCCTGGTAAGTAACTCAACTATTTGCTGAGTACGATGCTTTGTTTTTTGGTTTCCTTGCTATGGTAATTGATTTACATTGGTTAAAATTCTGTATAAAATCATTATGTTCGATGTCTACATACTTTCTTTAATCTCTTTAATCTTCATTATCAGTAACTTGTCTAACTAGGTCAGAATTGAGTTGTTTTGGTTATATTTCATATATTTTTCTTGCTTTTTTGGTTCTTTGTCTTAACAAGTCAATTCTCACTGTATATGGACAGCTGATTCAGAGATAACTTCCCACATCAGGAATGAGTCACTTCCTGTTCAATAAAATTGAACCAATTCCATTTTGTGATGTTACTCAGTGCTCATCAATTTTCTTCTTGAATCAAATATTTATGACATAGAGGCGTAATATTACTATGTGTAGTTCATAAGCCTGTGGCCTTTCTTTTTGTGCCAATTTATCTCTCACCATGCTCATCTACTTCCCCCGTGACTGAAGTCACCTCATATTAAAGATTGATTTAATTTGAAGAATCTCATCAAGTCCTTCATGGCTATCTCTTAATCCTCTGCAACAGATATTGATCCATAAACTGCAACTGTTTTCACAGTAGTACTTGTGCAAATACCTCTCTTAAACACTGTGATACGAGATGACCAAATGTCCCATGAAATGCTGGTTTCAGCTGCCTTTGGGCACACAATAAAAACAACTCAATCAATATCTTCATTTGTTTCTTGGAGGAAGAACCTATGAGTCAGCCTTCCATTTAGCTGTTACTGCCTTCTTCTTTCTTTTTGGTTTCATCTGGGGCGAGACTGCCAAGATGGACAAGAGTCCATTCCTCTAATCGTAATATCTACTCGGTTGGTCATTTGACAAGAATCTCATATTTAGAATATCAATTGCCAAGTTAAAGTTTGGAAGTGATCTTCACTTTACATGTTTCTCAGCACTTACTGTCCCTTCCCTCCTGTTAAGCCATCATCACTAAAGAAGAAGAAGAAACTTAAAGCTGAAGGACACCGCTTTTTGCTTCAGAGGTCACTTTGGCCAAAGCATACACTAACAAGTAAGCAGCATGTTGGTACTTAGCCAGGCTAATCCTGGAGAAACAGACTCGGTACGTTGCCCAGGCCACACTGAAAACTCTCCTGGCATGATGGGCCCTTCCAGTGTGGCCAGCTGCTCGCCTAACCTTCAAAAACCAGGCTCACTTCCACACCACAATGAGGTACTGGGAATTAGCAGGCCTGAAGTGTAGTCGACAGCACTCAGAGGATTCTAAGAGCCTTTACTTAGTTGATAAGGGAAATACTTATTATTGCTCTGGATCTGGAAGTTTTTCAGCAATGAGATTCCAGATGGGGAAATGACCTCCTATGCAATTTATGGTCTCCTAGAGTTCTTGATGACACTCAGAACTTCACCAGACTTGAAGGTAAACCCTTCAAGAGTAAATATTATTTCATTTTTATCTTTGTTCAAATGAGATCATATATATAACACACTTTACAAATCTTAAAGGGCCATATAAGTATTATCTATTTATCCCTCTATCTTTCCATCCATCCATCATTTGATCCAATTATCTGTCTAAACTTTTATCTATTCATCTATCTATCCATCTAAATTTCTATCCATTTATCTATTTATCTCTCTATCCATCCATCTATTTATTTTTTCTTTGTATCTATCTATTCTTCTATCTATTCATATATATATATGTGTGTGTGTATATGTATATATATATATATATATATATATATATGCTTCCATCTATTCATCTATCCATCTATCTATCTTTCCATCCATCTATCCAACCACCTACCTATTTATCTATCTATCCTTCCATCCATCCATCTATATACCACTTCCATCTCTTTATCTATCTATTCATCTTTCTATTCATTTATCTATTTATTTTTCTATCCTTTCATCTATCATCCATGAATCTATTTATCTATCTTTACATCCATCCATCTGTTAACCCACCTATCTACCATCTTGTCTTTACATCTATCTTTTTATCTATCTTTTTTCCATCCATCCACCTATCTCTCTGTCCTTCTTTCCATCCATCCATCGTTCTATACATGTATTTCTCTATGTATCTATCATCATCATATCCCCAGAGCCTAGCACATAGTAGGTGCTTTATAAATACTTACTGGTTGATTGCCTGACTAAGACTTGCTGCCTCTTCAGGGCAAATATTATCTTCCCTATGTTACAGATGAAAACTGAGGCTGTGATAGATAAGCTGACTTGCCTAAAAGCTTGTGACATCCCCCAGCCAGAGAAGGGCTAGATGGGATTAGCATCCTAGCCTCCTCACTAGCAAGCCAGAAGTCTATCCATAATGCAAGACTGAGAGAGAAGTTCGGAGCCTGCCAGTGTCTGGAATAGAGAGAACAAGTAGAGAACACACAAAATCTCTTGAATTTTGAGTCAAACGGGGGAGTAGCATTGGTGATGACAGTCACCTCCATCCCAGGAGCTGTTACCATGTGGAACTCGTCCAGCTTTCTGAGTCTCCATTTGAGTGTGAATAACCCTTCTTGTCTAGCTCACACCTGAAGTTGTTGTCAGCTCCCAATTTAATTATTAATTAACACTTGAGAAGGATTAGGCTTGGGCTGCTTGTGAGCAAGAAAAGGAAACAAGAAAAGAAAAAAAAATCCTGGGGAGTCTAAGGCAATGAGATTGAGAGGAGAATGAGGAAAGGAGAAAGCTGAGGGAGCAGAGAGACCACAGACCTAGGAGACAGGCCCAGCCCACCCCCAGGTCTGAGTCCCAGCTCCACGTCTAACTAAGGGGAGGTCCTGGCAAATAACATTCTCTCTTTGAACTTCAGGCCCTTCATCTCAGAGAGCTGGACTCACTGGCTTCTGAGGTTCCTTCCAGCTCAGACAGCTGAAATCTGTGAATTCACATAAAGATCAATGGATTTTAAAATTCCATAAAGAGAAAATAATTATAAAAGATATAGTACACGCTATTTTGTAGATATATGGATACTGTTTATGCACACCTATATATATATGTGTGTGTGTGTACATGCATATGTGTATGTGATTGTGTTCACATATGTGTCAATAGGTTAGAAAAGAAAATCCCAGTAAAAACAACATAGAACTACTGAGCCCGAGGTCATGGGTTCATCCCCAGGTAGATCAGGAATCTTGGCTCTTTCCTGACTCTACTCCCAGATAATTATTTCTGAAATGCACCATTTAATTTTTTTTAATTGAAGTTTTTTAATTTTCAAAACATATGCAAGGATGATTTTTCAACATTGATCCTTGAAAAAGCTTGTGTTCCAATTTTCTTCCCTTCCCTCACCACCTCTCAAGTAATCCAATATATGTTAAACATAGTAAAAAAATCTATGTTAAATCCAATATATACATATATATTTATACAATTATCTTGTTGCACAAGAAAAATCAGATCAAAAAGGGAAAAATGAGAAGGAAAATAAAATGCAAGCAAACAACAACAAAAAAGAGTGAAAATGCTATGTTGTGATCTCTACTCAGTTCCCACAGCCTCTCTCTGGGTGCAGATGGTTCTCTCCATCACAAGATCACTGGAACTGGCCTGAATTATCTCAATGTTGACAAGAGCCACGTCCGTCAGAATTGATTGTCGTATAGTCTTGTTGTTGAAGTATATAATGATCTCCTGGTTCTGCTCGTTTCACTCAGCATCAGTTCATGTAAGTCTCACCAGTCCTCTCTGTATTCATCCTGCTGGTCATTCCTTACAGAACAATAATATTCCATAATATGCATATACCATAACTAAACTGTGGAGAATGAAACTACTCAGCCATTCTCCGACTGACGGGCATCCACTCAGTTTTCAGTTTCTTGCCACTACAAAGTGGCCACAAACATTCTTGCATATTCAGGTCCCTTTCCCTCCTTTAGTATCTCTTTGGGAAACAGGCCCAATAGAAGCACTGCAAGATGGAAGGGTGTGCACAGTTTTGTAGCCCTTTGGGCATAGATCCAGATTGCTCTCCAGAATGGTTGGATCCATTCACAACTCCACCAACAGTGCATCAGTGTCCCAGTTTTCCCTCATCCCCTCCAACATTTGTCATTCTCTTTTCCTGTCATCTTAGCCAGTCGGAGAGGCGTGTGATTTGAATGAAATGCACCATTTTAGGCCAGAAATCATGGTGGGTGAAGGAACGAATGTGTACACACATTGTAGAATCCTCCAACGATCCCATCTTAGTATGAAGCATCCTAGGATAGTAGAGAGGGCCCTGGACTTTGAGTAGGGAAAACCAGCATTCAGATGAAGCCTTAGGTGCTACTAATTAAGCCATCTTGGGCAAGTCATTCACTACTCTCCCTTGTCTGTAAAATTAGATTAAGGTAGATGGCCTCTAGAGCCCCTTTCAGCTACAAATCTGCAATCCTATTCGAGAATAAAATCATGAAGAAGAAAACATGATTCGTGCGCCCCCCTCAGATTGGAGAGGAGGCGGGCCGGGTCCACACTTCTATTTCACATTCTCCTATTAGCACCCACTTTGTTCCTTGGAAGGACAGGAAATGATGAATTAAAAGCAGTCACCCCCAGAGTTCCTTCTGAGTGAGATCCTGAGATTCGCGATTGTAGGAACACTCGAGAACCCATAGGGACTTGCTGGGCAACTGTCCTAGCCCGAGGCAGAAAGTTCCACACTAGTGCATTGTGCTACAAGATGATGACCCGGGCTAGGATCCCTCCTGGAGTAGGTGCTGGGGAACGGAGGAACGGCTGAGCAGGTGGGATACAGGGGAAAAACAATGGATATAGAATAGATAATGGATATAAAATCACTCAACCTGGTTTCAAATCCCAGCTTTGCTACTTGTGTGCCTTTGCACATCACTTTTTCCTACCCAGCCTCAATTTCCTCATCTCTCAAAGGACATGGACTAGAAGGCCTTTGATGGCTTCTAGCTTCAGATCTCTGGTCCTCTCAGTCCCGTGGCCTTCCTGGGTGTGCACCACATAAAGGACTTCGTTGCTTTCAGCACTCACTAACCCATCGGATTCTTCTACAAAACCCCTTTGAAGCTCGGAAACAGATAAAGACTACTTTGTTCTGGCCTCCCGTCAACCTGCAACTGCTGGACAAAACCCCTCTCCTATTCCATCCTTTACTGAAATCTCACCACTTCCAGGAAGCCTCCCAGACCCTAACCCCACCACTGTCCTCTTCAGTTCTCAGCGTCCTCCCTGCAATTGTCTCTCCTTACCCGCCACCCAAATGCACTTGGCCTTCCGTGTGCAGGATGGGAAATCATCGTTGGGGTTTTAGACGTTTGTCCAGTGCCAGTCCACACTGCAACGTTCCTGACCTCTGTTGATTCTCCCCAGTTTTAATTTAAATCCAATTTAAATGGTGTCAAGGGACTATAGCAGAAGACTTATACACACACACACACCTATGTATACAGAATATATTATGAATATATGTGTATTGTGCATCTGTTTATACATACATATATCTATAATACATATATGTATAATATGTATATATTATACATATATGCTAATATGTACTTATATACTGAGTATATTATACATGCATTTCTATATCTCTGTGTATACATATCTATACATACACATATGTGTATAAACCATACATATTATACATATATGTGTAGATATATATTGTATATTTATGTATACATGCATATATGTGTGTAAACTGTACACATTCTACATATATGTGCAGATATACAAAAACACACATGCACACTAAGCATGTTATACATATATGTATGTTGTATATCTATGTATACATACATGTGTGTAAACTGTACATATTATATACAGACGTGTAGATATAAAATATACACATGCACACTAAGTGTGTTATACATGTATGTATGTTGTATATCTGTGTATACATGCATATACGTGTGTAAACTGTACACATTATACATGTATGTGCGGATATACAAATACACACGTACACACTAAGCGTGTTGTACATATATGCATATTGTATATCTATGTATACATACATGTGTGTAAACTGTACATATTATACACACATTGTAGATATACAAATACACGCATGCACACTAAGCGTGTTATACATATATGTATATTGTATATCTGTGTATAGATACACATATGTGTATATATCATTCATATATTTGCGTATATATAAACATTCTATAATATGTATACACATTGGTTCCTTCTACAGTGATTCCCATTCTATTATCAATGAAGCAGATTTCAATTTAATGTTAAAGAAGGACTTTCTTGTGCTGAGAACCGTCCCATCTGAAGATTAGGGGCTTTCTACTCTTGGACATCTTCAAACAAAGACCAATTAAATAAAGCATTTAACAGATGCCACAGAAACAATCCTTTTCAGATAAGTTGAACGTGTGCGTGTGCGTGTGTGCGTGTGTGTGTGTGTGTGTGTGTGCGCGTGTGTGTGTGTGTGGCTACTGTTCAGTTGTGTCCAACTCTTCATGACCCTATTTGAAGTTTTGTTGGCAAAAATACAGGAGTGATTCATCATTTCCTTCTGCAGCTCACTTTATAGATGAAGAAACTGAGGCAAACAGATTGAAATGACTTACCCAGGATCAGACAACTAATAAGTGTCTGAGGCCAGATTTGAACCCAGGAAGAGAAGTTTTCCTGAGTCCTGGCTTGGTGTTCTAGCCACTATATCACCTAGTTTCCCTACACACACACACACACACACACACACACACACACACACACACCTTGTTTGTACATCGTTGTTGCCATATTGTCTCCCTTGTTTAGCTCCTTGAGAAAAGGGACTGTCTTTTGTCTTTCTTAACATCCCTGGCACACAATAGGCACTTACTAAATGCTGGCCGGCTGGCTGGTTGCCTCGCAGGCTTAGGGAATCCTCAGAGTCAGGAGTATCCATTGCTTGAGTCACATGTGTCACATATAGCCGCACTCTCAACAATGTTTTGATTCATGAAACCATTGCCTCCAACGTCTCCCATGGTCCCCAAAGACTCTTCCGTTCCTAACAAGGCAGATTTCAACTTAATATAAAAAAGGCTTTCTTGCAATGAGGACGTCCCATAGGAGGATGGGCTGCCTTGGAAGCCAGGGGCTTTCCCTTCCTTGAATATCTTCAAACAAAGGCCAATTAGATAAAGCCTTTAATAGGACTGTTGCAGGGAGAATCTTTTTAATCTCTGGTATCCTTCTAACTCTGAGATTTGGAAAGAATTTTAAACCAGTTATGAGGTAGGGGTATGAGCAATCAGATCTAAAGGAGGAAAGGACCTTAGAAGCCATTGAGTCTAACTCTACCATTTTACAGATGAGGAAATTGAGGCTGGCAGAGGTTAAGGGACTTGTCCAAGGTCACACAATGTCTGAGGTTTGATCTGAACTGAGTCTTTCTGATTCCTTGTCCGGTGCCTCATCTTCCACACCGCAGTGCAGGGGCAGACACTTCCCCTACTCTCAGGACTCCTGTCCTTCATATCTACTCTGCTGAAAATGGAGGTTGACCTGATACATAGACTAGACAAAGGATCATAGCTCTAATGCTGAAGGTGACCTCAGAGGTCAGTCCTCATTTTACAGATGAGAAAGTAGAGAGCCAACAAGTGGCTAGCCCAAGGTCACACAAGTAACAAGAGTCCCAGGTGGGAATGGAGACTGGAGCCTACCTAGGAAATAAAAGCAGAGGCTTTGACCCCAGGAAGGAAGGGATGATGACAGAAGCAAAGATGGCAGAAGGAGAGATCCAGTAGGAAGGACAAGGCTCTAGAAAAAGAAAACTTGTCAAGTTCAAAGCATTTTCAGAGTCAGTTAATCAATAAATAAATGTTTACTGAGTGCCACATAGTATGGGCCAGGCACGGTGCTAAATGCTGAAGATACAAAAAGAGGCAAAAGGTAGTCCCTGACCTCAAAAAGATCGCAATCTAATTGGTGAGATGACAATCAATCAATAAACATTTATTAAGCACCTACTGGGTGCCAAGGACTATACTAAACACTGGGGATACAAAAAGAGACAAAAGATAGTCTTTTCCTCAAGAAGCTAATGATCTAATGGATCACAGATTGAATCTGGAAGGGATCTCCCCATCTCTCTAGTCCAATCCACAATCAAAGAATCCCTATGATCATATTCTTTTGGAGATTCTTAAGACTCTGAAGTCAACTGTACCCACACTTCATAGTTTTTATTTTTAATTTTATCAGGGGGATATGGAAGAAGAGGATGGTTCCTTTATATTGACTTACAATCCAAGCAACAGTCATCTAAAATAATCAGGGAAATGGGAGGCCCTCTCCTACTTGTAAGCCTCCAGGAGGAATAGAAGATACCAATGGGTCCCATTGTCAGAGCTAGGTAGGGGCTCAGAAAGGATCAAAGTAGAGAAAAATAGAAGCAATGATAGTAGAAGAGAGAAAGGTATGGTGAAAAACAGAAGGTTATGTGCACAGAAGAAGGGACCCCCCCACACACACACCTTCCAGGACCTTATATTTTACAGCTACCCACCTCTGCCTGAAAGCTATTAAAAGGCAGGGTTTTTATTGAGATGTTCTTAGGCTAAATTAGAAATCAAATACTCTCCATGCTGTCCAAGCTGCCAAGGAGCAGAAAAGGACAGGAAATGTTAACTTTAAGGGAGAATAGAAAGTTGTCCCACTGTTGCCCATTCTTCATTTTTGATTGGTGATATCACTGATGACGTCTTGACTCGTACGTCAATTGTATTTCAGTGAGACCGTAACACAAAGTCATCAGTCTCATTCTCTCTCCCAATAGTAAGACAAAAAGTTAAGAGGACTGCTGATGAGGGGCAGCTAAGTGGCGCAGTGGATGGAACATCAGCCCTGAAGTCAGGAGGACCCGAGTTCAAATCTGTCTCAGACCCTTAACACTTCCTGGCTGTGTGACCCTGGGCAAGTCACTTAACCCCAACTGCCTCAGCACAAAAAGAGGACTGCTGATGGTCTGGGATGCAATAGATGATCTTGGTATCTTTGATACCCGACCAAGCTCTAAAAGCTCCACAGCAGCTGCTTCAACCATCATCCTGGCCATGAGAATGAATTTTTCCCATCTACCCACTCTGCTAGAGAAAGTCTTCACATGATTTACATAACTAACTCATCAATGAGCCATGGGTCACCCTCAATATGGTTTAGCCAGTCTACTGAGACAGTGTGCCAGGGTGTGGGACCACAGGTGAGAGTTGAGTGGACTTCAAAGGTAAACGAGCGAAAAGGCTCAACAAGTCCTTATTCCAGAGTTGCCATCTAAAAAGCATCAGCAAAATCTTGAGAGAGGGCTTACCCACCTTTTCCCCCTTTTTGTCCTTAACTTTTACCAGAATCGGGAAAGTGGGGAATTGAGCTGGGAACAAGAGGTTAGCAACTGCTGCCAACAACAAGCAAAAAAACCCCACTGGCCTCAATACCTCCCTGAGATTTGTTTCTAGTTACCTTGGTGAAGTGAAGGCAACATAGGAGACTGAGTTAGTTGGTAATATGAGACTGTTCCCTTTACTGTAATATCACAGTGAGAGTCTCACGTGGCCCCTGTGTGACTGAGCAGCACCTTGTCTGGTTACCCAAGATGGATTTGAGTTTTCTGGTAGGGTCCGTGTCCCCTTGGGAGATCATCAAAAATGGATGATAAAGAAAGCTCCTGAAGGTACCGCAAAGAGCTGGGCATGAGGGCCTCTGGGTCACCAGATCGGTGACACTTGTGTCCTTGACAATCTCTAGCAGGATGGGGCCAAAGGACATAGGACCCTTTGCTCAGTGCATCCCCAACTCCAAAAACGTATCTGTTGTTCCTCAATTAGGCCAGGGATCTTCAGGTATTCCTCCATTATTCCTCAGATAATCTTCAAATGTGTCTGTTCCCACAGAGACAACCCCCAGATGTGTCTAAATTGGTATTTTAGTAGCTCCGAGATTTCATTAGTGAGTCTTTTTCTACTGTCTCCCCTCCATCGATCAGTCTCATCCTGTGCAATTCTTGTGTTTTCCAGTAAATCCCCCAGAGCTCTGCACAGGGCTCAGCACACTTCCTCTGGCTCTTTAAGTATCTCAGCAGTAACTATGCATTGCTATCCACCTATGGTCTCTTGTTCTTACAATGATTATCCCACCCCCTTTGCCAGTCATTCCATAACCAGGTAATGCTTCTTGCCCTGCTTTGCATGAAACGATTCCTAAATTATTCCTCTAAAACTTCTCAGATATTCCTCAGTTACTCCTGCTCTTGGGTTATTACTCACTATGCCTCAGGTTCCCCTTAGAAAAGAATAGTAAAGATGAAAGAAGCTTCTGTTTTCAGCATTTCCTCCCTCCCTCATTCTTTCTCTTCCTTTCCTCTCAATAATCCTAATATTGTTTCTGCGCTTGGGTTAAGTAGCCAATGATGGGCGCCAAAGCCCCTTCCTCAACAGGGTCCCTCCAGCAGCTTCTGATCATGTCCGGAAAGGGGACAAGAGAAGCACAGAAGGTGACCAGAGACTGAGCTGACCTTTCCTTTCCTTTCCTCAGCAGACCCAGCTCCAGTTAGTCTGAGGACATAGAGAACCTGGGATTGTAGAATCGGAGATCTAGAGCTTTAAGGGGCACAGAGGCCAGCTAGAACCCCCTCTTTGACAGAGAAGGAAACTGAGACACACAGAGGCTAAGTGAGTATTCCAAGGTGACCCAGACTGGAAGCCTCAGAATTGAACCATTCCAGAGCCGGGGCCTTCCATCCATCAGACATATGGGGAAGGCAGCTTTCCAATAATGAGAAGAGCCCGCAATGTGGAGTAAAAAATGAAATTCTAAAGGCACAAAGAGAAACAGTTCAATTAAGGAGAGAGAGAAACACAGTTGTTCTGGGGAAACCAGTGTGGATAGATGCAAAAGTACATACCGAGCAATTTAGAATTTTTAAAGGCAGACAGGGAAGAAAATCAAGTCAGATAAAAAAGCTCAACAGCCAAGTGTGGCGCAGTATTGGGGAATAGTGTCAGGAGGCTAAAGCTCAGACTGAGTGAAGGGGAACCACAAAGATGATGGGGGGAAGGGGGGACTGTCACCCAGGCTTTCAGCTGGAGAATTTGCATACAAGTCTCCTCATTGGTAGGAAGAAAAACGACTCCTGACTGCCTGCGTGTGTGAAGGGCAGAGTCAGCGCCAAAGCTATGGAGGGAGACAGAGTCTTCTGCCTTCCTGATCCACAGAGATCCCAGCCTCCCTGCTAGGAGAGAACCATGGGAAATAGACACCTGGGCAAGAGCCGACCCTCAGGCTCATCTTCCTCTTCTGTAAAATGAGAATAACGGTACATGTTCTACCCAGCTCACAGGCTTGTTGGGAAGGGCAGGCTTTTGTAAACCTCAAAGCTCAGGCAGCCAGGCAATAAATAATCACAGCAGCCAGCATTTATAGAGAGCTTTAAGGTCTGCAAAGCACTTTATGCATGTTAACTCATTTATTGGCCATTTGTTAAGTACCTACTATGTGCCAGCCCTGCGGTAAATGCTGGCCATATAAAGAAAGGCAAAAGACAGTCCTTGGTCTCAAGAATCTCATAATCTAATGGAGAGAAACCATACAAACAAAATAGATCTGGCCTAAATTGGAGATAATTCAGAGGGAAAGCCCAATTGCCTCAACATAAATAAATTAAAAAAAAAAAACAGATAGATAAATGAATGAATAAACAAATAAATAAATAAAAACAACTTGTGTGGGTTAAACATGAGCACATGTATTTACAGACACTGTTTCATGAAGGATCAAACACGGGCTGACAAGAAACGGACCAAGAGTGGAGCTCCTGGTGCCTCTGACACTGATCCGACAAATACAACATCGGACAATATGGAGGCAGGACTGATGACCGAGCAGCTCTAACTGTCATTCTTCCAGCCGTGGTTCCAGAGCCTGGTGACTGCCTCTGCTTTCCCAGGTCTTTGAGGTTATCCATGATGGTGGTAGCTGGGGAATGGTCTGGGAGGTGCTGAGGGCCTGAAGAACACCATGTCTACAGCTACGGGCAAATAGCTTATAACCATGTCTTTGGGGACAATGACAACTGGGTATTAGGCCATGACACTGGTGACTGGGTTCCTACTTTGGGCTCCCACTAGCCTCTATGTGCCATTAGAAGTCTGGTTTTTAGGAGACTACCTTTTGTAGACAGATCCTCCAATAGGGGAGTAGCAATAATTACAAGTATAATAACCATAATATATTTAAATAATTAACATTCGTATATTATTTATTATGTGCCAGACACTGTGCTAAGTGCTTTATAACTATTATCTCATTGGATTCTCACACAAGCCTGGGCAGTAGGTGCTGTTATTAATCCCAGTTTACAGATAAAGAAACCGAGGCAAAAAAAAGTCATTTGTCCAGGTCACACAGCTAGTAAGGGCCAAGACCAGATCTTCTTGATTACAGCACATTAGCTACTACATCAGCTCATGGTGAAAACGCTGGACTTAATGCGACACAATGTCTCTGGATTAAGAGGCTGAAGCTTCTTACAGTTATATAACCTTGAGCAAGTCACACTATTCCGGAGCCTCAGTTTCCTCAGCTGTAAAATGAAGAGGATGGGACTAGATGGATTTTGAGGTCTCTTCCAACTCAGAATCTATGATCCTATGATCAAAGACTCTTGTCTGAAGACATTTACTCAAAACTTAGGAGGAGAGAAATTAGCTAAAATTAGCTCTAAGTTACTCAGAAATGAGCAAAGCTAAGGAGCAGTGAGAAGTCAGACAAGTTAGTGGAAGGTACCTTAGAGGAGAAAACGTTGTTGTTCATGCTTTCAAAAATCAGTGACATCGTGGTGACGTCCTGAGCTGTGAGTGAATCGGATTATAGGAGGTAGACTTGCACCAAGTCACCCATTTCTCTCTTCCTGAGTCATCGCAGTCCCGGGGCCGGACAAAAGTCAGGATGACAGGCCACGGCTGCAACGTGGATGACCTTCCATCTTCGATGTCCCACCGAGCCTTGAGCCCTCCACAGCACCTGTAACCCAGTTACCTTCATGGGCTGTCGGAACAAATTATTCTCATCGGCCCATTCCACTGTGGGAAGCCTTCACCTTGCGGGGGACATCCCTCTAACTCATCAACGGGATGGGATCTCTTGGCCCATCTGCCAAGACAGTTTTACAGGGATGTGGCTGTGGGACACACTGTAGCTTCCTGGAGTCAGAGGTGTGAAAAGATAAGACATGAGAGTGGATGGGCAGCCCTGAAAGGGCTCGGCAGGCCCTCTCACCAGTGCTCTCTGGTCCTCTGAACAGACACGCCTCAGACAAGAGCAAAAAAGGCCAATTGTCGTCCAGTCATTTTTCAGTGGTGTCCAGTTCTTCTTGACCTCATTGGCGGTTTTCTGGGCAGAGACACTGATGCGCTTTGACGTTTCCTACTCTTGCTCATTTTACAGACAAGGAAACTGAGGCAAACAAGGTGAAGGGACTTGCTCAGTCAGGATCACACAGATAATAAGTGTCTCAGGCTGAATTTAAACTCAGGCTCTGACTCCAGGCTCTATCCACTGCACCCTAAAAATGTAACAGCAGAAGCCTAAGGAGAAGAAAAGAATTCATTATGTCAAGACAACAGGTGGGCACTAGACAGGGAGTTTGGAGGCTGGGTTCTCTGCCATTAATTCTTTGGTATAGTTCTTTCCTCCTTCTTAGGGTTTCCCAGCTTCCTCTAAGAATTAAAATGGGTTTTTAACCTTTTAAAAGTTTCCTCATGGAGCAGTTGGGTGGTGCAATGGATAGAGCACCGGCCCTGAAGTCAGGAAGACCTGAGTTCAAATTTACCTTAGACACTTAACACTGACCCTGGGCAAGTCATTTGACACCAATGGTCTCAGCAAAATATATATATATACATACATATATTCCCGTAATCGTATTTTAAAATGCACAGAATTACAAAGGAACCCAGAGGTGAGGGAAAATTAAAAATGCCATTTTCCCTTATCCAAGTTCACAGCCCCCTGAACTAGATCCACTCTTTGTGACTCCAGATGAAGAACTCTGGGTTCAGTGATCACTAAAATTCCTCCCAGACCTAAATCCTAAAATGGCAACCCCAAGCCAGGGTGAGAATGTCCCTCCCTGTCCTTCCCTTAGGACCCCCATCGGCCTCCGTGACCCTGGACAGTCCTTCCCCTGGTTCTCTTCCCATGGCTACAGCAGAAGGGCGCCCTGCCCCCTCCCCCCAGGAGGCTGCACCCCCCAGACTCATACCTCTCCTTGCACCTGTGGGGAGCAGCTCGCTACCCTCATTTATCTTATTTCATATGCTAATGCCTTTGCCTGCAGAGGAGGTGAAAACCTTCCTAATAAGGGTGGCTAAAGGCACTCTGGGAGCCGGGGGGGGGGGGGGGGGGGGGGGGGGGGGGGGGGGGGGGGGGAGAGCTCTGTTGTTCCCAGCTCTCCTCCCTAGTTGAAAGTCAGAGACTGGGGGGG